>NC_140174.1:98841398-98898898 GCF_963971535.1 Notolepis coatsorum | reverse complement strand
TAATCATCATCAATACATGTTACAATCACATAATCATCATCAATACATGTTACAATCACATAATCATCATCAATACATGTTACAAAGGTCAAAGAAGAGAGGAAAACTATAATACAAATACATAGAAAAATAGAATCCTTTAAACACAATGTTGGATGTATTGTATAGTGAATGTCACTGTGATAAAGGTCAGTCAGAAAAGCTTGGTCATTGAAATTCTCTTTTTATTCATTTTGATTATGAGATTGTGAATTCTTTGGACGAGTCCCGATGATCAATGACCCCACAGGCGGAGATTCTATCACACTTATTTGAAAATAGGAAGTCAATTAATGTGGACCTTGGGCTATTTTTCAAGTGAGGCCGAGTGGGTTCAGTAACCAGCCGGGACAGGTTCAGGTCACCGCTAACCTCCTTCAGGTAAACAGAAGCATTACTCAACCAGTCGACATTAAAGTCACCTAATATACAATCAATTCAATATTTGGATATTGAGAAAGTAAGTCTGCTATCTTGTCTATAGGGCTGGCGTCAGCAGGTCGGGGGTCTATAGATCCCTGTCGCGTGGAATGAGTTATTAGGTCCTGTAGTGGAACTGTATGTCTCCCCCCCCCCCCCCCCCCCTCATTCGTTATCCCCCACACACACCTACCATAGACAGCCTATTGTTCTCCAATACTCCAATAAGTTCTGTCTTCGCTCCTCCATTGATCAACCCCTTGTGTCGCCATCAGTCACCCCCCCCCCCTCATGTCTACCCCCTCCTCCCCCTCCTAGCTCACCACCCCGTCACCCCTCCTCCAGATCAGACTTGATTGATTGATTGATTGATTGATTGATTGATTGAACATTGTTTCAATTACCAGATTGCAGAATGGGTACAATACAGTACGGCTCAATACACACAATTGTTAAGGGGATGCAGACCAGAGAAAGACTTTCGTCTTGTTTACATCAGGGTCCCCCATTTTCAATTCATCAGGACATTTATGACATACCAGATCTACAAATATACAGTACTGTTTAAGAGTACAACGCCTGCCATATAGATCCTGGCGTTGGAAACTCTGATTAATAGACAGAGTTTCTAAGAAGAGAGTATATACATTATATACATTTACATTTACATTTAGTCATTTAGCTGACGCTTTTATCCAAAGCGACTTACAAGTTCTGTACGACAAGCCATCAGGAAGGGCACAACTCTATCAGCTGAGCAACAATGTTCATCAAAGTGTTGAGTGCTACAGTGTAGGTTAGTTTATTAGGACAAGTGCATGACAGTACGGTTAGTTAGGGTTAGATTTTTTTTTTTTTTTTTTTTTTTTTTTTTTTTTAATTCAGATAATGGTTGAAGAAGTGCGTCTTTAGTCGACGGCGAAAGATTGGACGTGATTCGGCTGTCCTAACTGGGGTGGGTAGTTCATTCCACCATTGTGGGGCAAGGACTGAGAATAGGCGACTTCTCTTTGATGACCCTCCCGGAGCTTGGATAGGAGTAGGTCTGAGGCGGCCAGAAGATGCAGAGCGTAGGGGTCTTGAGGGTGTGTAGTTAGAGACCATTGACCGGAGGTAGGCGGGAGCGGTTCCCTTTGCCGCACGGTATGCTAGGTCGAGGGCCTTGAAGCGGATTCGTGCAGCAATGGGGAGCCAGTGCAGGTCCCTAAGAAGTGGGGTGACATGGGCCGACTTCGGTAGGTTTGAGATCAGGCGGGCCGCTGCGTTCTGAATGAGTTGAAGAGGCTTAGTGGCAGTGGCCGGGAGGCCAGCGAGCAGTGCATTGCAGTAGTCGAGGCGGGAGATGACTGTTGATTGGACGAGGAGTTGGGTGGCTTCTTTTGTCAGGAAGGGGCGTATCCTTCTGACGTTGCTCAGGAGGAATCGGCAGGTTCTGGTCGTCGCTGCGATGTGAGCAGAGAAGTTCAACTGGTCGTCGAGGACAACACCAAGGTTCTTGGCGGTCGGGGACGCAGTCACAGCTGCATTCTCGACTGTGATTGAAAGGTCGGTTAGGGGGGAGGATTTGGCCGGCAGGTGGAGCAATTCTGTTTTGCTTAGGTTCAGTTTGAGGTGGTTGGACGTCATCCAGGCTGAGATGTCGGACAGACAGGCCGAGATCCGCACAGAGACGTGGATATCTGAGGGAGGGAAGGAGAGGAAGAGTTGAGTATCGTCGGCATAACAATGGTAGGAGAAGCCATGAGACGTGATAATGTTACCCAGTGATTTAGTGTAGAGGGAGAAGAGAAGGGGTCCTAAAACCGAGCCCTGGGGGACACCCGTCCGTAGGGGGCGGGTGGCCGACAGGGTCCCTCTCCATGACACTTGGTAGGAGCGGTCATTGAGGTATGATGACAGCCATGTCAGCGCAGAGCCAGCCACTCCCATTCCTGCGAGGGCCGCAAGGAGGATCTGGTGGTTGACTGTGTCGAAGGCTGCAGATAGATCTAGGAGAATCAGGACAGAGGAGAGGCCTTTCGCTTTTGCTAAGTGAAGTGCCTCTGTGACCGCAATGAGGGCTGTCTCTGTGGAGTGACCAGTCCTGAAGCCTGACTGATTAGGGTCTAGGAGGTCATTCTGTAAGAGATAAGTAGTAAGTTGGTTGGATACAGCACGTTCAAGTGTTTTAGAAAGGAAGGAGAGAAGAGAGACAGGACGGTAGTTGCCTATGACAGTAGGGTTCAGGGTTGGTTTTTTTATGAGCGGCGTGACTCTGGCTTGTTTTAGGGAGGTGGGGACCACCCCCGAGTTGAGTGAGGAGTTGATGGTTGCAGTTAGGAATGGGAGGATGTCTGGTGCTATGGTCTGGAGGAGTGGGGAGGGTAGCTGGTCCAGCTGGCAAGTAGTCGGACGGTTTGACGTTACCAGTGTCAGGGTCTCTGCTTCTGTAATGGGAGAGAAAGATGACAGAGTGAAGGATGAGGTTCTCGATTCAGCATTTGGAATGGGTGGGGGTTGGGAGAAGGAGCTGCGGATGTTCTCCACTTTTTCCTCAAAGAAGATCGCAAAGTCTTCGGCAGAGAAAGATGAGGGAGGGGGGGGTGGGGGGGGAGTATACATATACATTTGAGAGTATATACATTTGAGGGTGAAGAAAATGTACATTGGAGGTGGTTGGGGGGGTGGGGGGAGGGGGTTGGGTAGGTGGGGTGAGGGGAGGGGGGGGGGCGGTTGAGTAGGTGGGGTGGGGGGGAAACTACATTGGAGGGGGTTGGGTTTGGACATTTACAGGGGCCAGTTTCGAATTGCAGCCACCCCCCCCCCTTTCTCTGTCATTGTATAAAGCTCTAGGTTTCCCCGGTCTAAAGCAGGATAAAGGTCTAAAGCAGGATAAAGGTCTAAAGCAGGATAAAGGTCTAAAGCAGGATAAAGGTCTAAAGCAGGATAAAGGTCTAAAGCAGGATAAAGGTCTAAAGCAGGATAAAGGTCTAAAGCAGGATAAAGGTCTAAAGCAGGATAAAGGTCTAAAGCAGGATAAAGGTCTAAAGCAGGATAAAGGTCTAAAGCAGGATAAAGGTCTAAAGCAGGATAAAGATCTAAAGCAGGATAAAGGTCTAAAGCAGGATAAAGGTCTAAAGCAGGATAAAGGTCTAAAGCAGGATAAAGGTCTAAAGCAGGATAAAGGTCTAAAGGAGGATAAATGTCTAAAGCAGGATAAAGGTCTAAAGGAGGATAAAGGTCTAAAGCAGGATAAAGGTCTAAAGCAGGATAAAGGTCTAAAGCAGGATAAAGGTCTAAAGCAGGATAAAGGTCTAAAGCAGGATAAAGGTCTAAAGCAGGATAAAGGTCTAAAGCAGGATAAAGGTCTAAAGCAGGATAAAGATCTAAAGCAGGATAAAGGTCTAAAGGAGGATAAAGGTCTAAAGCAGGATAAAGGTCTAAAGCAGGATAAAGGTCTAAAGCAGGATAAAGGTCTAAAGCAGGATAAAGGTCTAAAGCAGGATAAAGGTCTAAAGCAGGATAAAGGTCTAAAGCAGGATAAAGGTCTAAAGCAGGATAAAGGTCTAAAGCAGGATAAAGGTCTAAAGCAGGATAAAGGTCTAAAGCAGGATAAAGGTCTAAAGCAGGATAAAGGTCTAAAGCAGGATAAAGGTCTAAAGCAGGATAAAGGTCTAAAGGAGGATAAAGGTCTAAAGCAGGATAAAGGTCTAAAGCAGGATAAAGGTCTAAAGGAGGATAAAGGTCTAAAGCAGGATAAAGGTCTAAAGCAGGATACAGATTTCCCGGGTCTCTCAAGCTAACTCCTGGCTTGTAAGCTGAATAAACCTTGTCCTTGTTTTTACTTTTACTGGATTATGTATTGCATGGAACGTTAAAGTTGTTGTTGCCGTGCTGTCATTGAGATGTTTTTGTTGTTGTTGTTACTTGTTGTTTTTGTTTTTGTTACTTGTGATGCTACAAATATGAATTGCCCCACGCGGGATCAATAAAGTTGTCTGAATCTGAATCCAACCAGTCCCAAATCAATCTTCCGTGTAAGAAATTCAAAGCATTTTGGAACAGTGACAGCATTCAAAACGATGACAAGAGAAGTAAGATTGTACTTACAGATAGCCACTCCACCCCCGTTCCAATTCTATCCACTGTAAATACATTGTACTGGTCCAAATCTATGGATGAATCACTATAAAAACCGTTTAAATTATATAATTGTTGCTGCTGAAGTAGACTTCTTATATTCAAGTGTATCAGACCCAGATAAATGCTCCTCAGGTTGAATTTGAACGTGCCCATAGAACGGGGAGGTATGACGCATCGGGTCGGGATCGGCCTGTTGTTGTTAAACTTCTTCGTTCTAGGGACAAGGATGAGATTATGAGATGTGCAAAATCACTTAAAGGCACCAAAATATTTATCAATGAGGACTACACTGAGAGTGTCTGTGCAAAACAAAAAGAATTGCTGCCAAAAATGAGAGAAGAGAGAGATAAAGGGAACATAGCCCACCTGAAGTTTGACCGACTCATAGTCCACCGACCTGGTACCAACACCAACACCAACACAAGCAGTGATCATTCATAATGGATAATATTCCAGTTTTTAACGTTTTAGGCCTTTATGCACATACTTTCTTTTAATGACAGTTACCACACTTTGTTTAAAGTGCAATGCTAAAGTTAAATGTGGTACTGTTTGTACATGTTGTAATAGACTACTTCATACAAGGTGTACACCTTTAGATAGATTTAATTCAGCTGAATGGTCATCATGGATTTGTGATGGCTGTTCTACTATATTTCCTTATCACAGTTTAAATGACACAGATTTTAGCAATATTGTTTTTGAGTCTGAGTTAGTTCCTTTGTCTGACTTCAATAACTTGATTCTTAATCCATTTGAACTTAATGAAAATAACAAACATAAGGAATATGATAATGAGTTTGATCCTGACTCTATGTTTTTTAACAACACTAAGAATGAACTTGGTACTAGTGATTATTATGATGAAGAGGAGTTTAAGAAATACAATACACTTCTAGGACAGAAGGTACATAGTAACATATTCTCAAGTTTCCATCTAAACATACGTAGTTTGCAGAAAAAGTACGATCATTTAAACCAATACTTATCATCACTAGAGCATCAGTTTTCTGTAATTGCCCTCTCTGAAACCTGGCTCTGTGAGGATATCGCTGCAGCCTATGATATGTCACAATATAACTCAATTCATTCCTGCAGACAGAATAAATCAGGAGGGGGAGTGTCAATTTATATACATCAAAACTTTCAATTTATTGAAAGAAAAGATCTTGCATTAACTTTGGCGACAGTTGATGCAGAGTCAGTGTTTATAGAAATACTTTCATGTACCATGTTTGGAGGAAAAAATATTATTGTTGGATGCATATATAGGCCCCCAAATACTGACATCAAAGTTTTTAATGATGCTTTTGCTTCTACTTTAGATGGAATTAACTTGGAAGGTAAAATGTGTACTCTGTTAGGGGACTTCAATATCAACTTGTTAGAAAACAATAGTCATTCTTTGACCGCTGACTTCCTAAACATCTTGTATTCTACTTATTTTCTGCCTCTCATTCATAAACCAACAAGAGTAACTAAGCAATCTGCCACTCTTATTGACAATATTTTTACTAATAATTTTGAATATACAAGCAAATCAGGACTGCTGTTAACTGATATTTCTGATCACTTTCCAATTGACCATTTCTAATAGAAGTGAACGAGTGGGGTCTGAGGTGAGTTTCAGCAGAGGTAACATTGCTCGTTTTGGGAGTTGTATTAATGATGTTCCATGGGATGCTGTGTATAATCAAAATGATGCAGAATTGGCATATCAAACATTTTCACAAATATTTAATTCCTCATTTGAAAAATGCTTTCCTTACATTACATATAATAAAGGGACATCAGTCAAAAAGGAATGCAAACCATGGTTTACTTCTGGTTTGCTGAAATCTGCAAAGAAGAAAAACAAATTATACAAAAAGTTTGTGACTAGCCCGATCCCTTTAAATTCAGATGTTTACAAAAAATTCAAAAATACATTTACATACTTGCATGGAACGTCATAAATCAATTACTTAATAAAAAAAAGCATGCTGTTTCATTTCCATCTACTTTTGTGGATGGAAATGAAACATACACAAACTCATCAGAGATTGCAAATGGTTTCAATAATTATTTTGTAAACATTGGAATTTCCTTGGCTAGAAATATTAAGAGCACAAATAACTGTCCACTTGACAAGATTCAAGGTCAGTACCCATCTATGTCTACATTTGAACCACCTACCTCGGAAGAAATGCAAAATATTATTTTAAATTTAAAAAACTCAGCAGCAGGATATGATAATATTAAAAGTAGTCTGCTTAAAGAGGTATTACCTTCAATAATTGAGCCATTGAACCACGTTTTTTCACTCTCCCTGGAAACAGGTGTTGTTCCAGGAGACTTGAAAGTGGCAAAAGTTATACCTCTGTTTAAATCTGGTGACTCATCCTTAGTTTCCAATTACCGTCCGATTTCGTTATTACCGTCCATATCTAAAATATTGGAGAAGCTGGTTTATACCAGAATTTTGAAACATCTTAATGACAATAATATATTATATGAACATCAATATGGTTTCAGACAAAAACACTCTACGTACATGGCTCTCTTACAGTTTATAGATAGAATCACAGATGCACTAGACAATAAGCAATTTTCAATTGGTATATTTCTGGATCTATCCAAAGCATTTGATACTGTGGACCATAAAATACTTATATCAAAGCTTCAGAGGTATGGTTTGGCTGGCGACGTGATTAAATGGCTCAGTGACTATCTTTATAATAGGGAACAGTTTGTTTCCATAAATGGCGATGACTCTGACAGGGCAAAGCTAGTCTGTGGGGTTCCTCAGGGCTCTATACTTGGCCCCCTTTTATTTTTGATTTATATAAATGATTTTGCTTGGGTATCTCCTAGAGTATTCTTGATCTTGTTTGCTGATGACACCAAAATTATAATGTCACATGAGAATTTTGCAGTATTAATTAGGGAAGCAAATGATGGTTTATCTTGTGTCTCAGATTGGTTCCAGACTAATAAGCTATCATTAAATGTAGAAAAATCTAATTTTATTGTATTTTGTAATAAAGGTAAAAGTTATTCGAAAAAGGAGGCAAAGCTATTAATCAGTAACACCGAAATCAAACAAGTAACTTCAACAAAGTTTTTAGGGATCCTAGTTGATGATAAACTAAATTGGAAAAAACACATTGATCATGTTTGTAAAAAAGCAATGAAGTCAGTAGGTATAATTAGGAAGGTGTGTTCATTGATAAATAGAAGTTGTTTTTTAATCCTGTATTATAGTCTTATCTTTCCTTACATATCTTATTGTAACATAATTTGGGCTAGCACTCATTCATCTCATCTTCAAAAAATTATTTTACTTCAAAAAAGATTTGTTAGACTGGCAACCCTCTCAGATCGATTTGAACCATCTGCTCCTCTTTTCAAGAAACTAAACATTCTGACTGTGTCTGAGGTTAATTCTTTACAGATATGTATATTTGTGTACAAATGCATTCATGATCACAATCTACCAAATGGTTTTAATAGTTTTTTCTCCTTTTAATTCAGATGTTCATTCATATGCTACACGTCAGTCCAGGGACCTGCATATACCTTATTGTGGTACTTCACTTAGGCAGTTCTCAGTGAGGTATAGAGGGTCCAATCTTTGGAATGCAGCTGATCCTATGCTGAGGAAATCTCCATCTCTGCTTATTTTTAAAGCAAACTACAAAAGAATTCTCATCCAAAAGTAGTAGATAGATCAGTGGTTCTCAAACTTTTTACACCAAGTACCACCTGAGAACATAGCTGGCTCTCCAAGTACCACCATATGACCGGCGTTAAAATACAGTCTATTCAGCTATGCACAGTTCACGCAGGAGGCAAATGTATTCCTAATACCATTATTTATTGTTAACTTTTGTCAGACACAGCCACAATGTACAAAGGCATAGCACTAGAACTAGCAAACGCTTCCACACAACTCATACAATGCAAGGGGCATTGAGAACATAATAACTAACATTCTCACATAGCAAGTGAGAAAATTAAGAACAACTGTATTTCAGCAAATGTACTTAATTCTCTCTCTCTCTCTCTCTCTCTCTCTCTCTCTCTCTCTCACACAGCAAGCAATTGTCCGTCATTCTCTCTCTCTCACACACACACACACACACACACACACACACACACACACACACACACACACACACACACACTCACACACACACAATTGTAATGTCAGATTTAACACCAACTCTTTTCAGAAAAGTGGGAGTATTTCATTTTTTATCTGACATTACAAGAAATCTAAAAATAAATGGTTATGATCAGGGCTGAAGTTGAATTAAAGATTTATGACTGTTTAGACTGCATTACTCTCTGTCACAGTGATCTCCTGGTTGTTCCCCACCTAGGTTATCTAACTATCACGCCGCCGCAACCAGAAACACTGGCCTGGCCTGCTTCTAAGTTCAGTGGCCTGACTGCACAAAAAAAATATATTTTGTTTAGCTTTTTTGGAAATGTTTTCAAGTACCACCAGCAGTACCACCAAGTACCACTAGTGGTACGCGTACCACAGTTTGAGAACCACTGAGATAGATAACAGGTCATACATGTAGGTATGCATTTGGTTATGTGGGTGGGTAGGTTTGTAGGCAGGTGGGTGGGTTGTTATATATTATTATGTACACAGTATATGCATGTATGTACTGTGTGTATTGTGGCAATTCCAGGTGTAGGGGTGGCAGAATAAACAACACACAGACAGGTTGCAGTTCCCAAAATCATGCTCTTTATTTTCTATTAAAATAATAATCGCTTGCTGGCGGTAATCTGTCGGCCGGGCGGCGTCTCCGCTCTGTGGCCTTTTGCCTTGCGCTGCTACGGGGGACTGAGAGGAGGCTCCTCGGCTCCATTAAGTCCCCCCTCCCCAACAGGCGCACCGCGCCGTGATTCGATAATCACCTAATCACTTCTGATGGGTCTCTAGTGACAGGTGCGTCCGGAAGCGGACGCCCAAACATGGGCAGCGCCCAGCCATTGGGTCGCCACGTAGCGGCCATCAATCACCAAGCCCAGGGGTGGCTTGGGGTTGCCACAGTACCCCCCCTCCAGCTCCGACCGTCGGGGAAGAGCGTCCGACGCCCAACAGGCATCCTTCCTGGAGAGGGCGTCTGCGTTGCCAATGCGCCACCCCGGACCTGTGGATGACAGAAAAGTTAAACGATTGCAACTCCAGAAACCATCGAGTCACCCTGGCATTGGTCCCCTTTGTCTTGGCCATCCAGACGAGGGGGGCGTGATCTGTCACCAGCGTGAAGCGCCTCCCCAGCAGATAATAACGGAGCGTCTCCAGTGCCCACTTAATTGCCAGACCTTCGCGCTCCACCGCAGAATAGTTGCGCTCGTGTGGCAGCAGCTTGGAATAAGCATGTAGTTTAGTGGTTTACTCTACACGGTCCTCAATATACTGTACGTGGAATAAGCATGTAGTTTAGTGGTTTACACACGGTCCTCAATATACTGTATGTGGAATAAGCATGTAGTTTAGTGGTTTAGTCTACAAGGTCCTCAATATACTGTACGTGGAATAAGCATGTAGTTTAGTGGTTTAGTCTACAAGGTCCTCAATATACTGTACGTGGAATAAGCATGTAGTTTAGTGGTTTAGTCTACAAGGTCCTCAATATACTGTATGTGGAATAAGCATGTAGTTTAGTGGTTTACTCTACAAGGTCCTCGTTTGCTGTATTGCGTCAGATGAAGACAATGCACTCGGCCACTAATTGATGTGCTTATTTCACGTAGCCTAACTGTCTGTGCGCGGTTGAGTCGGCATGGCCCTCGTTTCAAATAATCAAAACTCTTAGTGCGTCTTTAGCGTGTGCAGCCGTCAGAGTGTGTCCCGGGGGAAGCAAGGCCATGTTCGCTCATCAGAGGCACGCCACGCATCACAAGGAGAAGATGATCTGCATCTAAATGTGGAGATCTCTCCCACCCCGCTACAGTCGTGCCAGTGGTCTGTCTGAATATCTCTCTGCTTATGTCTCCAGGCACCACATGTTGGTATAATAGAAATCCCATTTACAGCAGCCTCATTAACACAAAGCCAAACAGACGGTACTAAAATATCACACTCCGAGCTCATCTGCATTCTGCGCCACAACCGAGATCATGAAATGAACACCAGTCAAAGACGTGAGCCCCCATGCGAGCCGAATTAAAGCTTTGTACACACGCACACACACGCATGCACACGCACACACACACACACACACACACACACACACACACACGCACACACACACACACGCACGCACGCACGCACGCACACACACGCACACACACACACACACACACACACACACACACACGCACACACACACACACACACACACACACACACACACACACACACACACACACATTATATCAGTGGATAAAACAAAGTAATAGAAGAAAAGAAATCATCATATAATTTCCTGATAGCCACTCTGGTTTCAAACGCAGCCCGAATCACAATCCATATCAAAAGCAACAAAGCATTAAAATACATCCGAATAAAGAACGTTTTGAGAGCGTGATTGTCAGCGAATCTGTGCTATAGTTTAAGATGTGGTTGAGGGAGAGACCTGACCTGGTGGTATTGATCATTGATCAGTTGGCCTTCTTCACAGAGGCTTCCACACTTTTTCACTTCATCAATTATTCAGAAAATCTGCCAAAAGTTACTTGGTGAAACATGGATTTGACTCCATCCATAGATTTATATTACATGTTTTGCACAAAAGTGTGTCATTGCATTCATTATTCTTGCACTGAAAGCCGTCCAACTCTGACGGCTGTCTTCCTGGTTGCAGTGACTAACTCATTTGAATAACCTTAACAACCTTAACCACTTAAATGTCACCATGACGGATCCGTCACGTTTTGCACTCGCAGCACTTTGGCCTCGTTTTTAAGGCGATCCAATGATTTTATGCCAATGAACCAATACATTGCTTGAAAGCTAAGATTGTCACCATGAATGAATGAATGAAAACTTTATTTAACAGATTGCAGAATGGGTACAATACAGTACGGCTCAATACACACAATTGTTAAGGGGATGCAGACCAGAGAAAGACGTTTGTCTTGTTTACATCAGGGTCCCCCATTTCCCCCCCCCCCCCCCACTTTTTCTCCTTATTTTTCTATTTTTCTCCCATCCCAATTTCGTGTTTCCAATTCTCCCCTCCCCTGTCTTGAACGTTGCTCGACTATGCCCCCCACTGGCCGGTTGTAGGGAGGTAGTGGGGGGGGGGGGGGCTCAGCACTTACATCACACAGGGACACAGTGGGGGGGGGGGGGGGGGCTCGGCACTTACATCACACAGGGACACAGTGGGGGGGGGGGGGCTCAGCACTTACATCACACAGGGACACAGTGGGGGGGGGGGGGGGGGGGGGCTCAGCACTTACATCACACAGGGACACAGTGGGGGGGGGGGGGGGGGCTCAGCACTTACATCACACAGGGACACAGTGGGGGGGGGGGCTCAGCACTTACATCACACAGGGACACAGTGGGGGGGGGGGGGGGCTAATTGGTCGCCGCTCCCCTTTCAAGACCAAACTAAATCACTGAGCAGGTGTCACACGGTGGGTGTTTGATTCCCTCCCCCAGGGAGACTTACTGTACAGAACACCATGATTCCCTCCCCCAGGGAGACTTACTGTACAGAACACCATGATTCCCTCCCCCAGGGAGACTTACTGTACAGAACACCACGATTCCCTCCCCCAGGGAGACTTACTGTACAGAACACCACGATTCCCTCCCCCAGGGAGACTTACTGTACAGAACACCACGATTCCCTCCCCCAGGGAGACTTACTGTACAGAACACCACGATTCCCTCCCCCAAGGAGACTTACTGTACAGAACACCACGATTCCCTCCCCCAGGGAGACTTACTGTACAGAACACCATGATTCCCTCCCCCAGGGAGACTTACTGTACAGAACACCATGATTCCCTCCCCCAGGGAGACTTACTGTACAGAACACCATGATTCCCTCCCCCAGGGAGACTTACTGTACAGAACACCACGATTCCCTCCCCCAGGGAGACTTACTGTACAGAACACCATGATTCCCTCCCCCAGGGAGACTTACTGTACAGAACACCACGATTCCCTCCCCCAGGGAGACTTACTGTACAGAACACCATGATTCCCTCCCCCAGGGAGACTTACTGTACAGAACACCACAATTCCCTCCCCCAGGGAGACTTACTGTACAGAACACCACGATTCCCTCCCCCAGGGAGACTTACTGTACAGAACACCATGATTCCTTCCCCCAGGGAGACTTACTGTACAGAACACCACGATTCCCTCCCCCAGGGAGACTTACTGTACAGAACACCACGATTCCCTCCCCCAGGGAGACTTACTGTACAGAACACCATGATTCCCTCCCCCAGGGATACTTACTGTACAAAACACCATGATTCCCTCCCCCAGGGAGACTTACTGTACAGAACACCATGATTCCCTCCCCCAGGGAGACTTACTGTACAGAACACCATGATTCCCTCCCCCAGGGAGACTTACTGTACAGAACACCACGATTCCCTCCCCCAGGGAGACTTACTGTACAGAACACCACGATTCCCTCCCCCAGGGAGACTTACTGTACAGAACACCATGATTCCCTCCCCCAGGGAGACTTACTGTACAGAACACCATGATTCCCTCCCCCAGGGAGACTTACTGTACAGAACACCATGGGCGGGATCCACAAAGAATGGATCGCACGGTGCTGTTGGGCAGTAGCTAGCCACAAGTAGCGACGCTACATAGCTTAAATACATTTCTCAGTAGCGCGATGGTAGCGTCGCTACTTTTGACCCAAGTCCTGACGTAGCGTGAGCAAACGCTACACGCTATACTGTCCGGAGAAACTGGACTGCTGAATAGAGATTTGTGGGGGGGAAAAAACTCCCCGGAGAAAACCCAATATGATTGGTTGGTTTAGATACGAGTATGACGACTCACGATTGGGTAAGGTTAGGGGGGCTTAGGGCAAAACATTACGGGTAGGCCAATCAGAGGCAGGATAGGGCGGGTCATGCCGCTCCAAGGCTGCGCAGACCAGGAACGAAAAAATCAAAACACAGACCACATGAAGTGACCAGTCCGCACGAAATGGCAGAGGCAGATGTGTTCGATGTTTCCAGGGCTGATGGCATTGATGATGGTGACGTCCAGGACCTGGAGGTCAATAACAATGTAGAAGGGTGGATTATCCCTACTTTATGAGAGTGGATATGAACTGTCACCAGGTAGTGGGAGTCAGAAGATCCTTAAGAACTTCTACTCATGTACAATAGACAGAGAGCATCCTGACTGGCAATATCACCTCCTGGTTTGGGAATAGCACCGCACAAGACCGTAGCAGACTACAGAGAGTGGCCCGTTCAGCCGAACCCACAATTGGAGGGGGGCTTCCCACTCTCCAGGACATTTACAACAAGCGGTGCATGGGTAAGGCTAAGAGAATTATCAAAGACTCTAGTCACCCAAACAACTGCCTCTTTGAACTGCTGCGGTCAGAGAGACACCTGCTTGCTTCTGTGGAATTCGACAAAAGAGAGAGTCTCCTGGTCAGACTCCTCCTTCACACCAGCCTCTTCTTCACCTGTCTTTGCCAGCCCAACGTCGCACCAGCTCCCCCCGGCGGCAGTCCAGCGCCATGTCCCACTACTGAATGTCCATATTAGAGTATGAAGAATCAAAACGGGTCATCAAATTACACAGCGTTATCATAAAACAGTTAGAGCACAATGAACACCATTAGACACATTGAATTACGGTTGGACATATTCACGTGTCTACAACAACAATGCGTCTCCATGGCCGTATCTGGAAAAACGTATGAGTTTGACTGAAAAAACGCCTAAAACATATGTGTTTAGGTGTTTACTGTGTCAGCCAAAAACTAAGCTGCTCTCAACTTCCCACACGACCAGCACTAATTTGAGAACACACATTCAGGTGATCTGATGAAAAGCTTTACATAAACATTGTCAACTGTTCCCAAACAGCAGACAAGTCAGTGCACTTTTTTGTCAACAGCTTGAACTAACAGATAGCTGCTATCATGTTTCACTGTAGGCAGGAAATGAACAATATTATGGGGGTGGGGAAAAGAAAAGGCAAACTAACATAAATACATACACTAAGAGGGTCCCCACATGATTTTGGGGGGTCCCCAGATGACAGTGAAGTGACCATTTAAGGCCTTTTTTGTGAGGCCATGGAATGTTTTGTGAGTTACATATTTAAATACATTTGGTCATTTAGCTGACGCGTTTATTCAAAGCAACTTACAAATTGTGTACAACAAGTCAGCAGGAGTGGTACATATCTAGCAGCCAAGGATAAGTAGTATTGTTTGTCTAGCAGTGTCGAGCTTGAGTGTTATACTCTTGAGTACATACTGTAGTAGTATAGACATATTAGCATAGTTGGTAGTAGTATAGACATGGTAGCATAATAGTAAAATGCAGTAAGAAAGTTATTATTAGTTAAAATTCACATATTGAAGAAGTGTAGCCCTCAACATAGGGGCCCCCCAGGGCTGTGTTCTGAGTCCCCTCCTCTACTCCCTGTACACACACGACTGTGTGGCTCAGCGGAGTAGCAATACAATCGTCAAATTTGCTGACGACACAGTGGTGGTGGGCCTGATCTCTGCCAACGACGAGAGGGCCTACCTGGAAGAGGTCAAGGTCCTGGCGGGATGGTGCCAGGAAAACAGCCTCTCCCTGAACGTCAGCAAAACAAAGGAGATGATTGTGGACTTCAGGAGGTCGGGGGTCAAGGACTACAGCCCCCTCAGCATCGACGGGGCACCGGTTGAGAGAGTCAACAGCTTTAAGTACCTCGGAGCCTACATATCCGAGGACTTGACATGGACCACACACATTAACAGTGTTGTGAAGAAGGCACGACAACGCCTCTACTTCCTCAGGCGCCTAAGGAAGTTCCAAGTCAGCCAGAAGATCCTTAAGAACTTCTACTCATGTACAATAGAGAGCATCTTGACCGGCGACATCACCTCCTGGTTTGGGAATAGCACTGCACAAGACCAAAGCAGACTACAAAGAGTGACACGTTCAGCCGAACGCACAATTGGAGGGGGGCTCCCCACCCTCCAGAACATTTACTACAAGCGTTGCAAGGGCAAGGCTAAGAGAATCATTAAAGACTCCAGTCACCCGAACAACTGCCTCTTTGAACTGCTGCGGTCAGGCAAGCGATACAGGAGTCTCAAGGCGAGCACAGAAAGACTCAGAAGAAGCTTCTATCCCCAGGCCATCAGGCTGCTAAACGAACAATGAATGAACACTACACAACAACAACCACCAAACGCACATAGCACACACATCCACACGCACACACTCACTTTAAACAAACACACTGTAGCACCCACTCCACACACTTATAGCACACACCCACTTTAAACAAACACACTGTAGCACCCACTCCCCACACTTTATATTTATGGATGAAGGATTGCACTACAACTCGTACACCTTACTGTAAATTGTACCTAAAATTGTACATCATCCCATTTCTGCTTTGCACTAGATAGTACTGTACATTAGTACACTGCATAGTATTGTGTATTGTATATTATATGGTAACTCAGAACATTGTACATATGTCTATACCGAACACTGTGACCTCATTTTCTTCTTCTAAATTCATGCTATATTATGTTATTATGTTATTTGATACTATCTTGTCTAGCACAGTCTCTGGAGCGTAACAGTAAGAAGCATTTTGTATGAAAGTATTCTGTACTTCTGTATGACAACTATTAAAGAACTTGAACTTGAACTTGAAGTGTGTTTTTGGTTGATAAAGTGGGCAGGTTTCAGCTAGGAGAGGGTATCAGGCAGCCAGAAGATGCTGAGTTTAGGGATAAATAATAACTAAAGATAGAATAGAAAAGAAAAATACCATTACTGCATCAAAAGTAATTAACAAACTGTAAAGTGTCACAGCCAACTAAGTGACACTGGGTAGTATGACATCCTGATCTTATATATGATTATGGGGAATGTCTGTATGAGGTGTTTCACGTGGAGAAAATTGTCCATGTGACACTAAGCCAAGACCAATACAAGGAGATAAAGTCCTCACACATAAACTGGGACAGACTGGTGTCCCGTATAAAGGAACTACTGCAGAAAAGGGAAATCTATGCTGGCCATGGTACTAAGGACATGCCCTACCGACTAGCCATAAACCTGATGTGGGGCAGACCACGAGGATATGGCCAAAGAGGCATATGGTTGGGGAAAGCCGTAATCAGCGCGATCTCAAGCCTAAGGAGTGCAGGGCACACGGAGATCCGTCTCATGATGGAACCTAGGGACCATGAGGCAATAACCCTGGCCGTGGATAGAGCCGGGGAGGGTGAGGAAGACGAGGACGATGAGCCTGCATTGGTACCTCTCACTCCCCCTCCGAACCCTAAGGGGTCGGGACCCGTACCCAGGAAAGAAAGGTCGAACTCCCAGAACTCCTCCCAAGCAGCGGAGAGAGGGAGATCATCCACACCCAGGAGACCGACAGTACAGTTCGAACCTGAAAAGGCGGAACCTGCGCAATCTCAGGCCAGGAGTATCCATAGACTTCTAGGCCGTCCCCCGGAGTCAGGGGACGACCCAGCAAGTAGCGAACAGGAGTATACTGATCTAGATCAGGACTCAGGAATGGAGGGAGACCGGGATAGGTCAAGCTCCAGAGCATCCTCCAGGTCTTCATCTCGATCAAGATCTAGGGAGAGAGTTCGGTACCCGAGGGGCGAACCTCCTAGACCTCGAAACAAGAGAGCGAAACCGGTCAAACTGAGACCTATAGGCAAGGGGCCTACTCTGAAAGGCACCACCTTTCAGTCACCCTCGGGCTTGACCTGGAGCTCAGGATTGGAGGACGTCTCCGAAGAGAGTGAAGGAGACTTGGAAGGAAAGGAAACAGGGGATATTATGCCAGCATATCCCGTGAGATGGGGAACGGCTCAGGCCTTAGCCCGGTCACCCGTGGCAGAAAAAGTGTTGTCTCACCCTGGGGTAACAGAACCATACGAGCATGCACACTTACATGCAGGCTATGACATACTACGTGAACAGGTGTACAAGCTAGACAGGGCCATGGCTGAAATAGCCAGGAGAGAAAGAAACTGGTTGAACGAGGCCCCGTCCATAAGCCCAATCCGAGCCCTGAGACACAGCACAGAGGAACACCGACCGGAAGTGAGCCCTCACTCCATACTAGCCCAATCTCCCGGGGACATTTACCGACCGAGAGGAAAGAGTTCACATACAGGCAGGAGTCTGCATGACAGCACCCAATATGGAGAAAGCAACAAAGCACAAGAATTGTTAAGCAAAACCCAAGTGCTCAAAAAACTAGCCCCAGAAATGCTTCGAGGGGAGACCCAGGCTGCTTATATCCATAAGTGTGCTCAGATTTTCCATGGGTCACCTCTCTATGATGACCCGGAGGCCGCTCGCATTTTGAGACACCTCAAAGGACTGGAGGTCCCCGAAGGGGCTTCAATGGCCCAAATGATGGAAATGGAAGTAAGAATCCCCGGTCAAGATCCAGGGGAAAATATGGTGGAGAAACTAATCCCACAGGTGCGAGACGGGAGCTTGTCTCTCACTGTTGCAGCAGAATCAGTCATACGTGGAACACCTGGGCAAAGATCAGGCTTACTGCTTGAAAAGCTATTCATCGGTGTACCAGGTGGTAACCGTCTTGCAGCCAAATGCGCAGCATGGTCCCGAGACCAGTTACGGACGGAATGCATGCTGTATGACCAAGTCAAAATGCTTTCTCAACACAAATACTGTAAAGATGTCCGTCTTTTCTCTAAACCAGAGTAAAGAGGACGAAAGAATTTGTAATCTATTTCATGCAAAGGGGATTTCCTGACAGCTACCATCTGGTAGGTTAGCACCTGTACCAACCATATCAGCTGCGTGAGATGTACACTCACCAGCGCCTATGGATAAAAATTGAGACTCTGCAAACTCTCATCAAGCTTAGCACCTTGACGCGGGGGGACAGAGCGAGCATCAGGGTCTCTATATCCGACGGGCCTATCAGATTTGTGGGGACTCGGAAGCTTCAGCATACAGGACGCTGTAGTGCTTGGGCGGCCGAGTCACTGGTTTATAGGTCTGTCAAAACGGATTGGAGGTTCTGGGGCTTAGAACATCCGTGAGTTGGGCTTTATGCTAATTGAATAGGTATCAAAAGCCGAAAGAATATGAACTGAAATAACTGCGGTCAGGGGCCTCTGGAGTAAAATTTATTACAGATTTGAGTTAAAACCTTACTCAAGTGTGATCTTATCAGCAAGCAATCCTCTCCAACCAAGACTCCTCCTAAGTGCTCGAGATCTGGAACAATGAGTGACGTAGAGGTCTGCAAAGCGCAGCAGACAGCCTAAGAGGTAAAAAATCTATCAGGAACAAGAGAGGGTTCATAAGAAACCACTTGAAGTGGCGTTTACTCGCGACTAACAGGGCTAGGGAGCCCTAAAGTCACTTGAACTTGAAGTAACTAAATGCTTACTTAAAGTCAGAACTTAAGTAGAAAAAACTCTACTTTGTGAATAGCAGGCTGAAATAGCCATTGCGAGCAGGCTGAAATAGCCATTGCGAATAGGAGCGAATAGCAGGCTAACTAGCCATTGCTAACAGGACGAGGCTACTCACATGATCAGACAGGTATATGATAACCTTGGACATGCCGGAAGTAAGAGGATGTTGGTATACCTGAGAACTAACAACATTCTCATACCTAAAGCCAAACAAAGAGCGATAACAGTCCGAAAGGCCTGTGAACAATGTGCGCTGGTAAAGGTGCGCTGGTAAAGGGACAAAACCTGAACCAGTGCCACACTCTTAGACGGGGGGGGGGTTGTCCCCCGGAGTCAGCGGACGACGCAGTGAATGGCAAGAAGGAATATACTGACTCAGGTCAGAACTCGGAAATGGAGGAAGACCGGGATAGGTCAAGCTCCAGAGCATCCTCAAGGTCCTCATCTAGACCTCCCAGACCTCCCAGACCTCCTAGACCTCCCAGACCTCCCAGACCTCCTAGACCTCCTAGACCGGACGGAGAGACATCGGCCTGGACCCAGGTTACAGGGCGACGAGAGCCCTGAATGGACCTGAAAGAGAGAAAAGAAATGAGTCCTCTGTGGACTGTATCTGTGATGTCCTGCGAGGCCTACGGACAGGGTCACACGACCAGGCCAACCACCCTTCAATAAAGGACTGCTGCTACAATTCTCGGGGACCCGTGGAGTCGCCCGAGAAGTGACAATTCAACCTACCTCAAGAGGTCAGAGGGGGTGACCCCAAGATGACAAAGATGACCAAGGTGACCACACGATGACCACCAGGTGTTGTCTTCAGGTGCGTTGGCCAGGGAACAACAGATGCAAGTCTTCCCGCCGGCTATCAGGGTAACAGGGAACCAAGATGGCAGAGGGGGTGTGGAGAGTCACAGCCACGTGACCCCACAATCGCCATCTTGTCCCCCAGTACAGACGCTATTAAGACAATGGAAAATGACCGACCAGGATGACAGAGGGGGTGTAAAGTGTCACAGCCAACTAAGTGACACTGGGTAGTATGACATCCTGATCTTATATATGATTATGGGGAATGTCTGTAGATTCTTCCTGGACAATGGAATAGAAACACGTTATGTGTGGACACATGTTGAGTGCCACAGAACAACAGTGACCCTTCTTGAAATTGACATTCCTGTTTGTTCTTTTATAACCAGTATATTCTTTATACACTTTAAAACTAAAACTCTGGTTGGAAGACAGTGATTGTGTGAATCTAACCTATTTTTAATATGCTTCAGTATTCAATTATATGCTTCTGCGTAGAGAAGAATGATTTGCTTGGTCTGTACAGATGCATCTGTCTCCCTACCTCCACATGAGCCTGCAGTAGGGAGTTAACCATAAGAATGCGACCTTGCCAGGCAGGGCCTCTTCCCGGAGCTCTCCGGCCGGCAGACGCATGGTTGACCGGTTAACCCTTTGTGGGGTCTGAATGAGATGAAAAGTGAAGGGACTTTCCACAGCAGAGACAAAGGGAGTCTGTTCCAGCAAAAATGTTACAATTACTTTTCAAGTTACGGCCTAGTAGAGTAGGATGGGAGGAGAGCCAGTCCCCACGTACCGTGCATTGACTGGCTGGTGAAATGACATCACAGTGACAGCGCTGTATTTGGACCAATAAGCAAAGAGATCTGGGGCCCTTTATAAAGGCCAACTGGCCAGATCACAGGCAGATTTTGAGACTTTTTGGAGGGATAGGAAGATGGTGCTTGCAGACACCGGGCACAAGCCGTGCCAGATGAGATGTTTTGTTTTATACTTCTTTTAACTAAATTGGAAATTTTCCAATGAAGTCTCTTTTGTAACTTGCCTTTATTAATTAAAAATACTTCTTTATAAATATATCTTTTTGTATCCATTCTTCTGACCAGACGGACGGGTAAGCATCGAAATGTTGTTTGCATTGTAACTTCACCCTTTGCGTTCTGATTTATGATGTAAAGACTTTAGAAACCAGGCGACAACCACGCGGTCCCCGTAATGTTCCTGATTAATGATGTAAAAACTTTAGAAGTGTGGCTTTATCCATACGGAGGCCTAAGGAGAAAAATGTATATGTATACTAAAGGTGGGTTCTGTATAAATGTGATTATCAAGTAAAGCCATACAGTGGTAATACGTGAAACCGAATAAGTTAAATGGATATCCTATGAATAGGAAAAGTCCTTCTCAGTGCAAAATAGAATAAATATACTCCGCAACTCCAATCAATCAACCGCATGACTGGAGAGGACGGAGGAGTGCATGTGTGGGCCTGGGTCGATTGGGTTTAACCCCTGCAGTTTGTAGACGCATTGAGTCCTAGACATCACAGACGTCGCAGGACGCTGCTTGAAGTTGAGATGCGGACCAATGAGTTATGGGGTTATCAATCTGACCTAGGCTTATGCCGGCACTTATCACAAACTATACTATAAAAACGGATCAAACATTGACCCAAATGGTCTCTTTCTTTTCTTTTGTAGAGGCTGCACCCAGCTAAACTTGCCTTCCTAGATAAGGAACGTGAGCATGCGAGAAAGAGGAGTGCTCCCCAGAATGAGAAGGAAGGTGCTGTTCATGTGAAACAAGGCAGTGTAGCACCGTTTTTCAGGAGGAGTGATACCCCCATGATGACCCAAGCTGGATTTGACAAGTTAATCCTTAACTTCAGGTTATTGTCATTTTGCTACTGTGGTTTGAGTTGAAACAGTAGTTTATCCTGTGCTGAAAAGTCTCCATTCCAATAGAGATACTATATATTTTGGTGTTTATTTGATTATTGTTTCACTGCCTTTTATTTATTACGTTTGCACAGTTTTTTCCTCATACTTTATTAACATTTTGTACATGGTACCGCAAGGTACATTAATACAAGTTCATGTTAAAAGGATGGCACAAAAGGCCAGACAGAGGGATTGTTTCAGTTTTATAATAAACAATCAAACTGAGCATTTTTTTGCCCGCCTATTTGTTTGGTGGAAACTTGATCATTCACTTGATCAGAACAAGTGAATAAGATACTTCAGAGTGAATTATTTATGATTTCGAATTGGATAACTGAAAACAGACTAAAATTAAATGTAGAAAAAACTAAATGTCTTATACTCTGCTCTAAATATGCCTTAAGGTCGGAGCATAGACTGAGTCTCTCATTACAAGACGCTGGTATTGAACAAGTGAAGGAGGCCAAATTGTTGGGTGTAACTATTGACGAGGCACTACTTTGGTCTACCCAGATTAATAACATGGTTACCAGGATGAGTAGAAACATCTCCATAATAAGAATAAATGCCTACCTCCTAACGAATACAACAATTAAAACGGTAGTACAATCTTTAGTCTCGTCCCATCTTGACTACTGCCCAGCAATTTGGTCTAGCGCGTCAAAGCAAGAGCTTAGTAAACTCCAGCTCACTCAAAATAGAGCTGCCCGCCTCACTCTTCACTGCTCTATAAGGAATAGTGTGGAGGGAATGCATGCTAGACTGTCGTGGATGAGGGTGGAGGAGAGACTAGCATGCAGTTTGATTAGGTTTTTAAAGAACATTTGTACCTTGGGTAAACCCACTCAATTGTATTCTATGCTTTTATCCACCAATGATAGACATGACCATAATACCAGACATGCTTCAAGTAGTCGCTTCACCCTACCTCTGCCTAGAACCAACGCTCTAAAGAAAACTGCAATGTATAGAGCCATAACATACTGGAATAGGATCCCATTACATATTATACGGACGGAAAACAAGGACAGTTTCAAAAAGAAACACAAAGGAGCCATAATCCGGAAGGAAATTAATATATGTCATGCATGAGTGTAGCTGCAGCCATGTTATCCAAAACTTCTTCTGATTACTTTTTTTTTTTTTTTTTTTTTTTTAATGGTAGGCTATGGTGAAATTGATGTTTTAGTAACATTGATGAGCATTCTAAAAGCAATTCTTAAAAAGATTCAATTTTAAAAACAATCTTAAATTGTATTTAACACTGTATTTTGTATTTTGTTTTGTTTTGTTTTTTTGTTTTCTGTTTCTTTGCTTGCATGTAATTTTAGCCATCTTAATTGTTAGTTTCATTGTGTATTGTATGTTGAGTACTGGCTTTTAATAATTCTGTTTTGCAATAATTGTTTTTGTATGTTTTTTTGTGTGGACCCCAGGAAGACTAGCTGGTTGCCATGGCACCAGCTAATGGGGATTCGTAATAAAATCTAAATCAAAGTAAGAAAAAAAAAGTAGTGCCGATGTAGCTAGCTATTTTTGCCATGTTCTTGTAGTGTAGCTTGCTACATTTCTCTGGGGATAGCTTCCGTTGTAGTTGAGCTATATTTAATCGAGAGTAACTAGTAGTGTAGCTTGCTACATTTTCCAAGTAGCTTGCCCATCACCACCCTTACTTACAATTCATTATGATTGATTGATTGAAAATGTTATTAACAGATTACAGAATGGGTACAATACAGTACGGCTCAATACATACAATTGTTAAGGGGATGCAGACCAGAGAAAGACTTTCGTCTTGTTTACATCAGGGTCCCCCATTTTCAATTCATAATGAATTGTAAGTAAGGGTGCAATTAGCACCGTGCAATAATAATAATAATAATAATGCAGGACCTCTTTAGAGACGTCGTTATTCGGCATGCAACGACATGAGACATGCAATGGGTGGCACACACACACAGGAATACACACACACAGGAATACACACACACATGCATTGTCTTTCTCAGGGTCGCCGATGCGATTGAGCTCTGCGCTTAACCCATCCCGTCGTCCTTCCCCCCAAGGGCAGCTGGGAGCAGACAGGGCGTCGGCGAGGTACCGCGCCCGGGGACCAATCCAAGTGCTCCTGCCCGTCTTCGTCAGGGACGCAACAGCGTCAGCGATCTGTTGTGCATGTTTTTCCATTGGGTTTCTCTTATCGAGGGGGGGGGGGGGGGGGGACCCTTGCGAGAAACGGGGAGAACATACAAACTCCACACAGAAAGGCCTGGGAGATCCCCCACCTGGGTACCTGGCAACGTGGAAACCTGGTCCCCAAGCGGGAATCGAACCCAGGACCTTCTTGCTGTGAGGCGACAGTGTTAACCACTACGCCACCGTGCCCGCCGTTCTGTGTGGATCCCGCCCCAAGCCTTTTGGGCGTTTCTTCAGATTGACCAGCGGACAAATGCGGTGCTGAGATATACAACCTGTCTTTTGCATAATTAGGGTGAATTGCTGCTGACAATCTGGACCACGAGTCTGATTTGGATTCACTCTTGAACCCTAACCTTAACCCTTTACTCTTGTGACATATAGAATGACAACATGACTGGACAGAACTCTAATTTGTCTTCCTAAATATGCTGTATTCTCTCGTGCATGATGCCAGCACACACACACACACACACACACACACACACACACACACACACACACACACACACACACACACACACACACACACACACACACACACACACACACACACACACACACACACACACACACACACACACACACACACACACACACACACACACACACACCAGCGCATGAGAGATTGCCATGTAGTCGGTGGGATTTCATTACCATCTGCTACATCATTTCACAGGGATATAAAGAATTACACCACCCCTCGTACATATAAACATGTTTTATTCTCCCTCGATGGGGGATAGAGCCCTGATTCTACCTTTCCATGTCTCTCTGGTTTCCCCCTATCGGACATTAATTTAGCCAGTGCGCTTTAGCATCAACATTAACTCCAGCAAGGTTCAGATTTGTCTTCAGGGCGAAAAGCCAAACCAGAAATCGAATACTATACGAATTGAATGCGTCACATCCATCCAGTGCCCCTCTAACCCCTTTTAATTTAGATTTATTTCCTATTGTTTTCATATCAAATTCCAGTATTCATTCATATCCAACAAGGCAATCAAACAATATTCATCGTAATTTCTTCCGCACAACATTAGGTCAGTTCAGTATAAGTTTTAGAGGTCCTACTATTTGGAATTCAAAACCCTCCATAATAAAAATGTGCTCATCTACTGTATTTCATCACTCAAATCCAAGCTTAAATATACATTGTTAAAGGAATAGCTTCAATCTCATAAAACCATTAATGTCACTTTGTTTTACAGTTTCATGTTAATTTGTTTAGACTAATTATTAATGTTGTTGTTTTTGTTATTATTATTACTTTGATTATTATTGTTATCATTTTTATTATCTTATTATTATCTTAATATTATGAAAAAAATGTGTGTTTTTTTTTTGTATCCAATGATTTAATGAGTTGAGGCCCATCTGGGTCTCTGGCCTCGACTCAGCACCTTTATACACTTTCTGTCACGGTCAATGTTTTTACTGTTTTGCTGAAATGGTGCGAAATAAATAAATAAATAAGAAATAAATAAAAACCCTAACCCTCGCAAACGCTTCCCGTCAAATCCATCCAGTGCCCCTTGCAAACACTTCCCTTTGTTTGACCCCCCCCCCCAACCCCCCCCCCCCCCCCCCCCCCCCGACCCCCAAAATCTTTAAATCTTTGACGTCTTCTGAAAAATGACATGCAAGTGATTGATGCAGGGGGCAAAACCAATTTATAAACTCGGTGGACGTTTCTGGGGTGGTGGCGATTTTGTCTCAGATATCCCTCATTGCTGAAACACAGTTCCAAAAAAATAATAGAAAGTTACTGATATTGAAGTTTACGTGATTGATGATGAAGGGTCGCTGATGGATGAACGTGGAGCGAGAAGGAGGTCTCGTGCCTTGCTCTTCTCGGGCCGGAACACGATGGAACGTCGCACTCGCAACCTTGGCTTATTCCAGTCCCTCTTGGCTGGTCGGACTGAGTGTGTCTCCCTCGGAGGCGCAACATCCTCCAACCACCCTGTCACCTGCGGTGTCCCCCAGGGATCCGTCCTCGGCCCCCTGCTGTTCACCCTGTACATGCTCCCCCTCGGCCGCATCATCGGCCGGCACGGTGTGTCGTTCCACTGCAACGCTGACGACACCCAGTTATATATCCGGATCACACCATCATCACCTTCATCACCCCCAACACTGGAGGAGACTAAGGCGTGGATGAACCACAGGTTTCTCCAGGTCAACAGTTCCAAAACACAAGCCATGATGATCGGTACCCCACACCAGGTCCGGTCAACCACCATCACCACCATCTCCTTCTCCGGTCAGGACATTCCCCTTTCCACCCTTATCACCAACTTGGGCGTGAAAATGGACCCCCACCTCACATATGATACACACATCAAACACCTCTGCAAGACCTCTTTCTTTCATCTCAGAAACATCACTAAACTCCGTTCCTCACTCACCCTGGCAGATTCCGAGAAACTCGTCCACGCTTTTGTTTCCTCCAGGCTGGACTATTGCAATGCACTCCTCATCGGGATCCCTAGTAAAAGCATTAAAAAACTGCAAACCATCCAGAATGTCGCTGCTAGGATCCTGATGAGGGTGCGCAAATATGATCACATCACCCCCACCCTCAGATCCCTTCACTGGCTCCCCGTGGAACACAGGATCGAGTACAAGGTGTCCCTCCTCACTCACCAGTGCGTACACGGTGGTGCCCCTGCCTATCTCAAGGAACTCCTCACCCCCCAGTCCTCCTCACGTTCCCTCCGCTCCGGCACAGCCTACCTCCTCAAAGCCCCCAGGACTAAGCTGCACTCCATGGGCGATCGAGCCTTCTGCTCCGCCGCACCCAGACTGTGGAATGCTCTCCCCATCCACCTGAGAGCACCACAATCCGTCAAGGTTTTTAAAAGGGGCCTAAAAACATTTCTTTTTAACAAGGCTTTTGCCTGAATTTTCTTTTACTTTTATTTTTACTTCTATTCATTTTACATTTTATTATTTTTATTTTATTTTACTCTTAGGTTCTTCCATTTCACTGGTTGTTAGTCTTCTTAATTGTTTTATTAATTTTTAATTGTTTTATTCATTTAACTTTTGTCTATATCTCCTGTATCACTCTGAGATTCTCATGAATGGAGAGCGCGGTACAAATTGAATCCATTATTATTATATTATTCGTGGCTGTTAGGGCCGTGGTGACGGCAGCGAAGCACGTTAAGTCAGTGTTGCTGCCTCGGCCATCAATCTTCCCGGCACAGCACAGTCTGCAAGGTGGGTCTGTGTCCCACTCTGCTGTCCAGACAAAGAGACAGGAGCTCACCTGATAACAATGATAGGGTTCATAAATACAGGTGTTAATGTGTTCATATTATTGTCTTTAAAAAATAAATCAAAGTAGCCAATTATTTAGTTCTATTTCCTCAAAAAGGCCTTATTCCTGTAACTTGCATCAATCTGATACGACCATACTTAGTGTAATCTACGATTAAACCATACAAATCTGCAGGTTAAACATGTGGGTAAACCGGAATTTAGGTTTTTGCAAGTGTTTGTTGTTGCAGCGCACTTTACCCTCACTTTCAGCATTATAGTAATACCGTTGTAGAACGCGGTATTTCTGTAGTAAACCTCCACATCTCTCTCTACCCACTTTTAAAACCACTCTCAACGAGCACCTATTGGAGACTGTAATTCGAAAAACTGGCCCCTGTAAATGTCCTAACCCAACCCCCTCCAACGTACAGTAAATGTCATAACCCAATAATATACGAGACCCTCCTCTTGGGACCAAGTAAGGTTTCGTCGATAATACAATGTACAGTATTACAGTGTTTCTGTAATAAACCTCCATACTCCCCAACACATAAAAAAACATATTTTAGGATTTACTAGTTCATTTCTGCATGCTTTATTGAAACAACAGACCTTGGAGAAAGAAACAACCCAAAACTCTGACAAAGGCCACTGACAACTTACTAATTAATAACATGTTGCATCACCTCTTCCTGGCTAATCCAGACACTGCATGCAAAAGAATAACGCTCATAGCTTCATCTGTTCAGCTGTCTGAACCCTGCTGTCAATACAAATCACTCCTAGTATGAACATGATACCTTACCTCTGAACGTACACGACATGTGCGTGCGCGTGCACGTGCGTGAGGTGTGCGTGTTTCCGCGAGGTGCGATGTGGTCAGGGCAGAATAACCAGTCCACATGACAAGTAAAGCTGTCATCGAAATGTCAAGTGGCTGTCAAGTAGATTGTCATGGTAACAGATGTTGGTTACGGTTGGTCAGAGACGTGTTGTACCGCCCAGGCATGCATTTTTAATGAGAGAAGAGAACGCAATGTTAGTCAGAGATTACTGAACGCTGCCATGCCAGGTTGTGTGTGTGTGTGTGTGTGTGTGTGTGTGTGTGTGTGTGTGTGTGTGTGTGTGTGTGTGTGTGTGTGTGTGTGTGTGTGTGTGTGTGTGTGTGTGTGTGTGTGTGTGTGTGTGTGTGTGTGTGTTCTGTATTGTTTATAATATCAACCATCGTTGGCAGTGCAGGGTGGACATGTTGCTTTGTGTATCCTTCCTTGATGCAGTCAGATGCTGTATTTTTAATTGTGCCGTCTGTTGTATGTTCAGCACCAACCTGATTGTGTCACTTGAGCGCATTATGTAACTGAGGGGTCTCTAAATATCAGCTTTTACAACAACGCCTGTTTGTAAATCACGTGGACATAAATAAAGCATTCGGTTAAATTCTTTAACGAACACGTTAGCTGTGTGTGTGTGTGTGTGTGTGTGTGTGTGTGTGTGTGTGTGTGTGTGTGTGTGTGTGTGTGTGTGTGTGTGTGTGTGTGTGTGTGTGTGTGTGTGTGTGTGTGTGTGTGTGTGTGTGTGTGTGTGTGTGTGTGTGTGTGTGTGTGTAAACATGTTGCTTTGTGTATCCTTGATGCAGTCAGATGCTGTATTTTAATTGTAATTTAATTTAGTTATGTTCAGTTGCTATTGCGTGCACTTATCTGTGTTTCACCACGCATATAATATGAGTGCATGCTTAAACAGTGACTCCTACAGTTCGGTCGGGGCGCCTGCACAGCGAGGGAAGGATCTGGGGGGAGGTAGTGTGACCTTCCACACGTTACACTCCCCCAGTGAGAGTCCGCGCTGCCAGGTGAGAAGAAGCGGTGGGCTGGGTACACATGTGTCGGAGGAAGCATGTGATAGTCTCCGCCCTCCCAGACCGACGGTAGGGGGGAGAGTGTGCAACGACCAGGAAGGGGATTGGGAATTGGCATAACGACTAACATTGGGAGGGGAGTGTTACGACCCTGGCTCAAAGGGACGCAACTTAAGTGCAAACAGACACCAATGCCTGTGTTTAAACCAAAAGACTACTCTAACTATGAATACTAGCACAAACTAAAGATCAACGAATGGTGGAAAGTGAAAAGACTCTGTGTCCACAATCTCTTCTAGCAACTGTCAGCCTGCATGTGTGCATTGAGGAAGTGGCTTTAACCTGCCAGGCAGGTATCCAATCAGCAGCAATCAGCTAATTAGCAGCCCTCACCTGCCTGCACAGTGACACAGGAGTAAACAAGCTCATGGTACATAACAGGGAGAAAAACGGAAAAGGGAGGGGGGAAAAGATAATACAAAAGAAAATAAGAATGTTTTGGACTTTATGGTGTTTTGTGTTGTTCTTGATTTATTGTGATGTTTCTTCTTGACTTGTTTAAAGAAGACGTGTCTGGGCCATGGGGACATTAACATGTGTTGTCGGGCCTTAAAGAAGACGTGTCTGGCCCATGGGGACATTAACGTGTGTTGTCGGGCCTTAAAGAAGACGTGTCCGGCCCATGGGGACATTAACGTGTGTTGTCGGGCCTTAAAGAAGACGTGTCCGGCCCATGGGGACATTAACGTGTGTTGTCGGGCCTTAAAGAAGACGTGTCCGGCCCATGGGGACATTAACGTGTGTTGTCGGGCCTTAAAGAAGACGTGTCCGGCCCATGGGGACATTAATGTGTGTGTTGGGCCTTAAAGAAGACGTGTCCGGCCCATGGGGACATTAACGTGTGTTGTCGGGCCTTAAAGAAGACGTGTCCGGCCCATGGGGACATTAACGTGTGTTGTCGGGCCTTAAAGAAGACGTGTCCGGCCCATGGGGACATTAACGTGTGTTGTCGGGCCTTAAAGAAGACGTGTCCGGCCCATGGGGACATTAACGTGTGTTGTCGGGCCTTAAAGAAGACGTGTCCGGCCCATGGGGACTTTAACGTGTGCTGTCGGGCCTTAAAGAAGACGTGTCCGGCCCCATGGGGACATTAACGTGTGTTGTCGGGCCTTACAAATAAATTTGATTTGATTTGATTTGATTTCGCTCTGTGTCCTCTTCTTCTCTTCTTTTTACTGTGTTATGTAACTTGTATTGTATGTTATTGTTTCTTGTTTGATAAACCATACCATACCATTCACGTGTGTGTGTGTGCAATGCATGTGTATGGTTGTGTGTGTGCAGGGCCGCCTGGGAGAAATGCGAGGCCCTGTGCAAGATTTAAATGCGATTTAAACGTTTTTTTTTTTTTTTTTTTTCATGCAGTCAACATATTCTTAAATAATAGCGCTGCCCGAGGCTGGGCATGATACAGTCAACATATAGCAAGAGAGAGCGAGAGAGAGCTCCCGTTCTACAGTCAATATACAGTGTTATCGCTGCACAGACCCGGCAATGCCCCTGACCCTCCACCAGAGCAAGGCCAGAGAGAGAGAGAGAGAGACACATTGGAAAGAAACAACCCAAAACCAGAGCAAATTGAAATGCTATTTGGCCCTAAACAGAGAGTACACAGTGGCAGAATACCTGAGCACTGTGACTGACCCAATACTAAGAAGATCCTTGACTAGGTACAGACTCAGCGAGCACAGCCTAGCCATCGAGAAAGACATATACTTCCCACAAATTGCAAACACCCAAAGAGACTTTGAAAACATGGACAATAACTCAAAACTCCCATACCTACTGGGAGAAATACAAGAATGTGAAATAAAGCCCATTTGAATTGAAGAGAGAGAGATAGATAGAGCATGTCTGTGTGTGTTAGAAAGAGAGAGATAGAGAGAGAGCATGTCTGTTTGTGTGTGTTAGAGAGAGAGCATGTATATGTGTGTTAGAAAGAGAGAGAAATATAGAGAGAGAGCATGTCATTTTGTGTGTTAGAGAGAGATATGGAGCATGTCTGTGTGTGTTAGAAAGAGAGAGAGAGAGAGAGAGAGAGAGAGCATGTGTGTTTGTGTGTGTGTGTTAGAGAGAGAGCATGTATATGTGTGTTAGAAAGAGAGAGAAATATAGAGTGAGAGCATGGGTACAAGTCACAGGCTCTTAGTCCATTCGGTAAAAGCGATCACGCCGCCATTTTTCTTTTGCCTAAGTACAAACAGAGTCTCAAGCGAACGCCGGTGGTCTCGCGAGAGGTTAAGCGTTGGGCCGTGACGTCAGTGGAGTCACTCCAAGCAGTGCTGGGAAGCACAGAATGGAGTGTATTCCGTGATAACACAGCCAATATTAACGAATACACCGAAACGGTGATTGACTATGTCTGTACTCAGGTAGAAGTAATAATCCCCACCACCAAAATTAATATCTACCCAAATCAAAAGCCCTGGGTAGACAAATCCGTCCGTGAGGCTCTGAAAGTGCGCACATCAGCATACAACACCGGGCTGGTGACAGGCAACATGGAAGAACACAAGATGGCAAGATACAACGTCAGGAGAGCAGTAATAGAGGCAAAACGGCGTTACAGGGATAAAGTTGAACTTCAGTTTGAACAGGCTGACTCTAGAGGCATGTGGCAGGGCCTCAGAACAATGACAGACTACAAAGGAACCCCCCTCAAACTGAACAGTGACATCTCCTTAGCAAATGATCTCAACTCCTTCTATGCGAGGTTTGAGGCTGTGAACAACAACACCAGCCTACAAACCACGGCAATGGGGGGGGGGGGGGTCTGCTGATGGAGACTCAGTGTTCAGGGTAACAGAGCATGAGGTGAGACGGATCTTTAAAAAAGTGGATATCAGGAAGGCAGCAGGACCGGACGGCATCCCCGGCCGCGTCCTAAAAGTCTGTGCCGACCAACTGGCCCCGGTATTCACTGACATCTTCAACCTGTCCTTGGAACAGGCCGTCATCCCCACCTGTCTGAAGAAGTCCACCATCATCCCTGTACCCAAAAAATCTACGCCCGCTTGCCTCAACGACTACCGCCCTGTAGCCCTCACCTCCATAGCCATGAAGTGCTTTGAGAAGCTAGTGAAGGGCTACATCTGTTCCTCCCTCCCCATCAACCTGGACCCTCTGCAATTTGCATATCGCCCCAACAGGTCCACGGAGGACGCCATAGCCCATGTGCTGCACACAGCAGCATCACATCTGGACAAGAGGCAGGGGAACTATGTGAGAATGCTGTTCATCGACTACAGCTCAGCATTCAATACCATAGTCCCCTCCAAACTCATAGCCAAGCTCAGGGACCTGGGCTTGAACTATGACCTGTGCCAGTGGGTCCTGGACTTCCTGACGGGCAGACCCCAGGTGGTAAGAGCCGGCAACTGCACCTCCTCATCCATCACGCTCAACATAGGGGCCCCCCAGGGCTGTGTTCTGAGCCCCCTCCTCTACTCCCTGTACACACATGACTGCGTAGCACAGCGGAACAACAACACCATCATCAAATTTGCTGATGACACAGTAGTGGTGGGCCTGATCTCTGCCAACGACGAAAGGGCCTACCTGGAAGAGGTAGAGAACCTGTCACAGTGGTGTCAGGAGAACTGCCTCTCCCTGAACGTCAGCAAAACTAAAGAGATGATTGTGGACTTCAGGAGGTCGGGGGTCAAGGACTACAGCCCCCTCAGCATCGACGGGGCACCAGTTGAGAGAGTGAACAGTTTCAAGTACCTCGGAGCCCACATATCCGAGGACTTGACATGGACCACACACATTGACAGTGTTGTGAAGAAGGCACGACAACGCCTCTACTTCCTCAGGCGCCTAAGGAAGTTCCAAGTCAGTCAGAAGATCCTTAGGAACTTCTACTCATGTACAATAGAGAGCATCCTGACCGGCAACATCACCTCCTGGTTTGGGAATAGCACTGCAAAAGACCGTAGCAGACTACAAAGAGTGACACGTTCAGCCGAACGCACAATTAGAGGGGGGCTTCCCACCCTCCAGAACATTTACAACAAGCGGTGCAAGGGGAAGGCTAAGAGAATTATTAAGGACTCGAGCCACCCGAACAACTGCCTCTTTGAACTGCTGCCGTCAGGCAAGCGATACCGGAGTCTTATGGCGAGCACAGAAAGACTCAGAAGGAGCTTCTATCCCCAGGCCATCAGGCTGCTAAACGAACAATAATCGCTAAACGAACAATAATCACTATGCAACAACCATCAAATGCACACAGCACACACACCCACACGCACACACTCACTCAAACAAACAACACACTGCAGCACCCACTCTCCACACTTTAGATCACACAAACACACTTACACTTTATATTTATTGATAAAGGATTTGCACTACAACTCGTACACCTACTGTGAATTGTACCTAAACTGCACCTCGTCCATTTATGCCTTGCACTATATAGTATTGTATATTAGTACACTGCACAGTATTGTATATTGTATGGTAACTACGTCTACGAACATTGTACATATGTCTAAACTGAACACTGTGACCTCTTTTTTTACTTCTAATTTTTACTTTTTTTACTATGTTTTTATTTCATACTTATCTTGTCATGCACAGTCTCTGGAGCGCAACAGTAAGAAGCATTTTGTACAAAAGTATTCTGTACTTCTGTATGACAACTATTAAAGAAACTTGAAACTTGAAACATGTCATTTTGTGTGTTAGAGAGAGATATAGAGCATGTCTGTGTGTGTTAGAAAGAGAGAGAGAGAGAGAGAGAGAGAGAGAGAGAGAGAGAGAGAGAGAGAGAGAGAGAGAGAGAGAGAGAGAGAGCATGTGTGTTTGTGTGTTAGAGAGAGAGAGCATGTCTGGCTCAACATAACGTTAGCCAACATAACGTTAGCCTTAGCCACGATAGCTAGCCGGCCCGAGAGAGAGAGAGATATATCCACGGCGGGAATAGAATAGAGTGCATTAAAAACTCACCAAACGTCCAAGAGGATGGAGACAACCGCGTGGAGTTGACGAAGTTCATCTGCCGAATGACTGTCCTCTTCATCTTGGCATAACAATGCTACACGCGCTCTCTCTAGGTTAGCTAACGCTAGTTAGCCTTTAGCTAAGCTAGCTACTAGCCAACATGGCTATCCCGACTGTCTGAACCACACGTTAGCACTCGATATTATAACGTAGCTAAAGCTAACTAGCTGTCCCTGCCTTTAGCTAAGCCGACATGGCTAGCCTGACTGAACTGTCTAACATGCAACAACTTTCATCTTCAGTCCATCTGACCGTCCTCTTCGTCTTGGCTGGCATAAGCATAATAACCTCCAATGCTGCACGCGCAAAATAGTCAAACGCAGCTGACGCACGCCGGCCGACTGTACACATGTAAGTTGTAACCCCTCCCTTTGTTGAAACCAATAGTATGTCTGCTGCAGAGCCCCAGAGCTCCAATAGTGAGTATGTCTGCTGCAGAGCCGCAGAGGAACAAGTCAGACACATTCTACAAACGTGTCTAATGTGAAATATATAAGCATATAAGCAAAACTAGATTTGAGGTCTGTGATGAAAAGGGGCCTCGCGGAAAGGGGGGCCTCGCAAAAAAAAAATTAAAAATTATTTATAATTTTTTTTTTGTGCGAGGCCCCCCTTCCCGCGAGGCCCTGTGCGACCGCACTGCTCGCTCGCACACCCCCTGAGGCGGCCCTGCGTGTGTGTGTGTGCGTGTGTGTGTCCCCTACATGTTTATGATCATATTTACATTATGTATACTGGAAAAGCATAATGACTTATATGGATTCATTCTTCACACGTCTCTATTGAAAAGAGGTGCAAGTCAAGTTCAAACTGACAATTCTTAAGAATGTGAGAAGCTGTGAGAAAGTGCTGACAGGTTTTTTTCACCCTGAAAATCTTTGATGAAAGCCACAAAGACTGCTACTGTTGTGCGTGTGTGCATGTGTGCGTGCGTGCATTTGTGTGTGTGTGTGCATGCGTGTGTGTGCGTGCCTCTCACCAAAATGAACCCGAGCGACAGGGACGCGGGAAGGGGGGGTGCGGGGGGTGCTGCAGCACCCCCTCTCAATTATTGCAAAAAAAAAAAAAAAAAAAAAAAAAAATATATATATATATATATTTTTTTTTTTTTTTTTTTTTGCCAGTATTTATATATTTGTATATACTGTAACTGTATAACTGTAACACTGTATATTATAAGTTTATCCTGCTCAAAGCACATCACCATTTTAATATTGTGTGTATTGAGCCGTACTGTATTGTAGCCATTCTCCAATCTGTTAAATAAAGTTTTCATTCATTCATTACACTACTGTATGTACACAATCATACGTGTAAAACCGAGTAGATTTTCGAGTGATGACAGACTGTCACAGACTGATTGAATGACAGGTGAAACAACTAATTGTATTCACCTCCCGTCTCCCGCCCTTCCCACGCGCCACGAACCACTGAGCTACTGTGATACAGTGCTTGCGCAATCAGTCGATTTGAGCTAGTAGTCAGACTTTGCTAGCACAGAATGTCTCACTCGCAGAAAAGAAAAATATCATTTATTTTCTAAACGTCCCGCCGGTCCCAGTGACAGTCCCACTAAATCTGATAAACGTCAGAGAGAGACAGAGACGACAGGTTCAGCCTCAGCATCAGGTATTGAAGAGTTAACTGAGTCTGTTCCCCTATACCCCCCCTCGGGCGCCAGGGGCTTCCTCTGAGGGGTGATGCAAATAGGGATGGGGTGTTATGGCAGCTCATGATGGAAAGAGTGCGCACCGAGTCTGATCCCGAGTTGAAGAATTGGCTCCAAAAGAGAGACAACTGGATGTCCAACAACATCCAAAACGAAATCTTACAGCTGCTTGCCCATGATATTCAGCGACAAATTAGAGGCAAAGCATCCAAAAGCCCAATCTTTGGCTTGAGCGCTGACGGAACCACTGATGTCACTCACTGGAAAAGAACAATTCTCGTGTAATATACAGTTCGCCGATGACAACTTGGAAGCTCAGAACTTCTTTTGGGGTTTTTACAATGCCCGGCCCAGACACAACAGCCGAGACGCTGTTTTTGTGTAAAAAATACTTTTACGCCTCGACCTGCCCATGGAGAGGCTGATAGGATACTGTTTTGACGGGGCCAGCAACATGTCTGGGGGGTACAGGCTAGACCAGGGGTTCCCAAACTTTTCAGGCCGCGACCCAAAAAAAAACGTGTCAGAGAGCCACGACCCCCACTATTATAGGAGGTAAAAAAAAATTATTTTAAATGGAAATGTATGGTTGAAACATGCAAACGTTCAAACGCACACACACTAATAAGCATTGGAGGCTTTTAACCAGGGCCGGACTGGGGAAATCATTCAGGCCAGGAAATATAGCCCCAGTCAGGCCACTTTTTAAGCAGGGGGTCTGGGGGTCCCCCACCAGGAATTTTTTTGTTACAAAGACTTAATTTCCTGCATTCTGGTGCAGGCATTTTTTTTATTTGTACCCTTTAAATGCCAGTGTTTGTGATGGCATCACAACTTATTGTTAAAAAACAGGCTAGCATATGTATGATTAGCAACAACACAGATTTTTATGGATTTTCAGTTTTTTGTAATTGATAAATACAATATTTTATTCAACTTCAGCCCTGATCATAACACCACATATTCATTTTATAATTCTAACCCTTTAAATGCCAGTGTGTGTGATGGCATATATTTGCAATATATCAAATGCAAAGTACATTTTTCTGGGGGGGATTATTACAGGCTAGCATGTGTCAATGATTAGCAGTTTTTCGTAAGGACCCCGCCTCCACCAATCACATGCGGCTCCCTTTGTGTGTGTGTGAGAGCAAGAGAGAGAGAGAGAGAGATAGTTCTCCAACTTGTGTGAGTTGCAGTGATCTCCTGGTTGTTCCCCACCTAGGTTATCTAACTATTGCGCTGGTGCAAATAGAAAGACTGGCCTGGCCTGCTTCTAAGTTCAGTGGCCTGACCGCAAAAAAAAAAAAAAAAAAATTATCTGGTGACCCCCCAGCACCTCCTGCCGTTTTATAGTTCCTGCGTGCCTGCCGAGCGACTGCAACACAACCGTTGCGTTGATGTTGCGTAGCATTGATTGGTTGATTAGTGAATGGGGGCGGGGCTGTCATATACTGTAATATTGGTTCCGCAGGCAGGAATACTATCCTCGATAGTTATCGTAATTTATACAAATGGAAGTATTTATTTCTTCTTAACGAATCATTAAAAAAGAATACAGTAAACTGGAATATCTTCGTTTTTTACACATATGTTGGATTATGTAATTGGTTTGTCATGACAAACCAATAAAAAATCTCAAATTAACCGGTGGTTATCCTATAGCCCTAGTTATATGTACATTTCAACAAAGTGGAGCTGCATACGCCTTCAAATCCTCTTACCTTGACGATTAAAAGCCTCCACAATTTAGTAAACAGTGTTTAAACAGTGTTCCCATGGCTGGTGTTGATTTTGATTTTACGATGCCAGCTTGTGAGAATTCGTCGTAGCCAATGCTATCGTACCCAACTAACGGTAACGGCCATTCAGAATTTATTAACATAGCTACAACACACAGTAACGTTAATATAATTACATGCATCATTCTAAAGGCGTGTGTCTACCAGTGACGACAGCGGCGGCATTCTGAAAAGTTCTTCAATTTAAAAACGCACTCTGAACTTGCTGCACAAAAAAGGTAGAGTGGTCTGAAAACAGATGCTTTTTCTCTTGGCGACCACATGTGGCTGCTTGCTCTCTCCCCATTCTCTCCCCATTCTCTCCCCATTCTCTCCCCATTCTCTCCCCATTCTCTCCCCATCTCCCCATCACTCACACATTCACACACCGACGGTGGTGCCAACCTGCTCATCGGGAGCACCTAGGGGTTAAGTGTCTTGCTCAAGGACATTGAACCGGGAACCTCCGGATTGCCAGACGACTGCTCTACCTCCCGAGCCACTGTCTCTGTGCGTTCAGTAGAAAGCTATCTGGCTGCACGTTAGCCTAGCTTAGCACAATGAATGGAAGCGGCCATGGCCGGTTAGCCTAGGCATTGTCCAACTAACGCCTCTACCGAAGGCTAACCGGTCATGTCCGCTTCCATTCATTGTGCTAAGCTAAGGCTAACATGCAGCCAGATAGCTTTCTACTGAACGCACAGAGAAGAAACTGGTATCTATCTTCTCGTCTCTCTCTCTCTCTGGAGAAGACGGTAAGCTAATTTCCAAAAACGTCGGCGTGCTCCTTTAAGACTCAAACCCCCCACCCCTCCCCCCACCCCCACAATCAAAGTATTAAGTGAGTAAAGGAGCGTCATAAATAAAGTGGTCGTGGTGGATATCTCTGCGAGGGACCATTAGAGGCTGATCATTAGAAGGCAATAGCCCGGCGGACAGACTGCTGTGTCTATAAATTCTCTTTTCACAATCCCTCTTCCTGTCATTAAGCCGCGCCGCATGGAGCCGCGGCTGAGCTCTCAGTCACAGCGCTGGGCGCAGCGGAGAGAGACGCACGAGGGAGCTTCCGTCTCCTTACAAGGACTTTCACATTCATCAGTTTGTGAGTTGAAAAAATTATAAAAAGAAGCATACATTTGTTATATACGAGGAAATGCAAAGAGGCAATTCCCTGCAGTGTAATATTAATTGGAATGTGCTCAAATGAGTTTCTCTGTATTTTTTATTGGTCTCTCATTGATTGATTGATTGATTGATTGAAAACTTTATTAACAGATTGCAGAATGGGTACAATACAGTACGGCTCAATACACACAATTGTTAAGGGAATGCAGACCAGAGAAAGACTTTCGTCTTGTTTACATCAGGGTCCCCCATTTTCAATTCATCAGGACATAATATGACATACATGACATACAGATAGACAGTACTGCTACATCTATACATTTATGACATACCAGATTTGCAAATACAGTACTGTTTGTGATACAAAAAGAGTCCAGAAAAGAGAGTATATACATTTGACATAGAAACTGTACTTTGGAGGAGGTTGGGTGGGTGGGGTGCGGGGGGCGGGGGGGTTGGGTGGGTGGGGGGGGGGGGGGGGTGGAATGTACATTGGAGGTGATTGGGTGGGTGGGGTTGGGGGGGGGGGGTTGGGTAGGAGGGGTGGGTGGGGGATACTGTACAACTGTACAAGCAAAACTGTACATTGGAATATTGACGAAACCATACTTGGTCATTTACTGTACATTGGAGGTGGTTGGGTTAGGACATTTACAGGGGCCAGTTTCGAATTGCAGTCTCCCGTAGAGAGTGTTTTTGAAAGTTGGTAGTGATTCACATTCCTTTACAGCTGTGGGTAGGGCGTTCCACATTGATGTGGCATAATTGCGAAACGTGTTTAGTCCCTTGTTTGAGCCGAATCTGGGTTTAACATGATTTGTGGAGCTCCCTCATTGATTTGTTATATGGTTATTGGTTTTCTTGTGCCAACACGTGGCATTTCGAGAGTTTATACTGCTGGAGTGGTTAAGTAATTGATGGTATACACAGAAAGAACACATCTATAATGAATGCTATAGGTATTTGTCTGACCTGGATAAACAGGGTTCAGAGTGCTCACCTCACCACAATCAGATATTATTGACTGCTTCACTTGTCAGGATTGTGGGGGGGGGGGGGGGGTGTAGGACACACACGCAGACACACACAAGGGGGAATCTTAAAGTGACCCCAGAGGGGCACCCACTGGAATCACAGAGCGATGAGAGAGAGTGGGGGAGAACACAAGAATAAAATAAATAAAAACAAAAACTGTAGGAAACACAAAACACCGGTATAAAATAACTGGGTAAAAATCCCAAAATAACCGCCACTGCCTAGCAGTTGAAAACACCAAGAAAAAAAACAGCACTAGAGACAGAGAAAACCCTAGAAGCATGAGCTTGAGACACTCCTCTATACTATTTTTCTTTTTTGATCAACTTTTTCTCCCATTTCCTATTTTTTCTCCCATCCCAATTTTGTATCGTCCAATTCTACCCTCCCCTGTCTCGAACGCTGTTAGACCATGCCTCCCACTGGCCGGCTGCAATGTGGACGAAGCCTTGCATCACGTGTCCCCTCCGGTACTCGAGGAGGCAGCCGTCGCATCTTTTCACCTGTACAGCGCAATCTCTCAGTGGCGAGGAGTAACGCGTGGGAGGGACACGCCGCCCCCGTTGCTTCCTGATTCTGCTGCGCAGGCGCACCAACCGACCTGTAGGAGTCGCTGTCCACAACGTCCGATCCCCACCCACCAGCTTCCCACCCCCTAATACTGCCAATTGTATTAGTATGAACGACCAGCTGGGCGGTCAGATGGCGTAACGGAGATTGCGTTCGTCACCAACCCCGGAGATGCTGGATTCGCCTGTTCGAATCCAGCTCACAGCTCCGGCGTTGTCACCAGCTTGGCTGGCCGTCTGCACTGATACAATTGGCTGTATTAGAGTGTGGGAGAAGCTGGCGGGGTGGGTCCAGGTTGTTGTAAACAGCGACTCCTACAGTTCGGTCGGGGCGCCTGCTAAGCGCGGATAGGACCTGAGTGGGATAGTGTGATCCTTCCACAAGCTACACCCTCTCAGTGAGAGTCCGCGCTGCCAGGTGAAAAGAAGCGGTTGATTGGCTAGACGTGTGTCGAAGGAAGCACATGATAGCCTCCACTCTCCCAGACCGACTGTGGGGGGTAAGTGCGCAGCGACCAGGAAGGGGATTGGGAATTGGCATAACGACTAACATTGGGATGGGAGAAAATCGGAGGAAAAAGGAGGAAAAAATAAAAATAAAAAATAAAGTATGAACGACCAGCCAAGCCGGAAGCAACGCCGAGAGCTGGGCTTGAACCCAGCATCTACTGCGTTAGTGGCGAGCGCCTTGCCCACTGCGCCACTTAGCCGCTTACTCCTCTATACTATTGAGGGAAAAACATGAAATGGACAAACATCCGAACACAGTCAACCAAACCTACTTCAAGGCGCTGCACACCTGACACCAATCAGGTGGCAATCAAGCCCACTCACCTGCCCTGCCGCATGGCAATTAACCCCTTCACTGCCACACAACAGCCGGTTAACCCTTTCACTGTGACAATACAGAAGGTTAGCCCTTTACTATCACACAACCGACGGCGATGCTCCATCATTAGCATCATTAGCTCCGCGGATGCTAATGATGGAGCATCGCCGTCGGTTGTGTGATAGTAAAGGGTTAACCTTCTGTCGCATGGCGACAGAGGCCAGTGATTGACAGCTGTCCCTCACAGAAAGACGAAATAAAGCCAACGCACCTTAGAATAAACTAAAATAAAACCCACGTAAAGCGTGATCCATCACATCACTGAAGAGAAACTAAATTGTAGATGTATGCCGTTTTTGAATGATTTGCAGAATTGTGTCAAGTGGCCCAAAAAGCGAGTAGCCTCCAGCTGCATCCCCGGAGAAATCCGCTCACTGGCAACTTCCGCCAGCCACAGGACGCGCCTGCCGCTGACAGGACACGCACGCTGATTGGCGGAAAGTACGGAAGTAGGCGTGTTCGAGATTGATTTCGGCTCGCCTCGAAAATAGACGAGAGTAGCCGAGTGCAGCCGGGGGAGGAGTCAGAACGTCGGACACTTCAGATTTGACTACAGCCTGCTCGTCTAGTCTCGCATGGCAGATACGCATTCACGTCACCACCAGGCATGCAGTGGTGGTCAAACGCAGTTAAAACGCCGTTTAGGCTACGTCACTGAGGCAGAAGTGCGCGCAATGATGTGCACGCGCGAACACAAAAATTACTCGTTGCGCCGTATACCTAGACTTTGCATAATAATAGGATACCGACAACCAAAATACAAGCCCTGTAGGTGGGGGGTTGCTTGATCTCCCGACTGGAAGGATGAGACAAGTTGTGCTTCAGTCTGAATTTTATTTAATTTAAAACATTGTTATGCATAATAATCATCTGTTCTGTGCGCAACCGAGGGAACATGTATGCGCGTGGCGTTTGGCCTTGGCCCATATTACGACTGCACCACTGGTCACCACCACACAGACATACACACCTGTCCAGCTCATTATAATGCGATGGCCGGCCCGCGTGCACATTCGATTAGATTCAAATGTACAGCACACCATATACTGCTATAGTGGAATATACTATTCATAATCCATAATATACCATCTTGTTGCGCGCTCCTGGCCACCGCAGCGTGCACGCACACACGACACACATAATTCAGTTTTGCATCAATATATATACTGTATATTGAGACAAAACAGAATTATATATACAGTATTGAGGCAAAACAGACGACGTGTGTGTGTGTGTGTGTGTGTGTGTGTGTGTGTGCGTGCGTGCGTGCGTGTGTGTGTGCGTGCGTGCGTGCGTGCGTGCGTGCGTGCGTGCGTGCGTGCGTGCGTGCGGTGCGTGCGTGCATGCGTGTGCATGTGTGTGTGTGTGTGTGTGTGTGTGTGTGTGTGTGTGTGTGTGTGTGTGTGTGTGTGTGTGTGTGTGCGGGATAGTATCAGATCAGCTGCTGCATCGTTAATGAACTATAGATTTATATGGAATTCGTTAATCTATCTAGTGATTGGGTTAACTGAGAGCAGATTGCTTAGAGGAGAACTGTATAGAGCGGTAATGCTCAGATTGCTCATTGAGTCATGACTGTAAATGCAAAACGGAGATGGGACAAGGCTACTCCAATAGGGTCCAGACGCATCGGACACCCACACCGACCGAAAGCAAAACTGTACATTGGAATATTGACAAAACCATACTTGGTCATTTACTGTACATTGGAGGGGGTTGGGTTACAACACAGGAGCAGAGTATAAACAGTACAGGAATGAGAAACAGTCTAAATGGTTTAACATTTTAGTTTATTTCATGCGTGTTTGGTGCTCGCTATCAAGGATGACACTGATGGTAGTCAGTTGTGTACTTTATTGAGCACTCGCATCAAGTCCAGCTACTAGCATACAATGCATATACTTCAGTCTCCTTCTACAGTCTTAACATATGACTAGCCTCTCTCAGGTGGAGAGCGCCCTCTCCTGGCCTGGTGGAGGTATCGTAACAATGCGCATATTATCTGTAATATAATACCTGATCGGTACAATATCTACTAACCTGATCAATACAAGATATTCCTACCTGATTGATATACGTTCGGTAACTTTGCCCCCCCCCTCTCATGTTGATAACGGAACAAGGAACTCTCCAACCGTATTGTACCCATTCTACAATCTGTTAATAAAGTTTTCAATCAATCACTCTCTACAACCGCACGTCAGCGCAGATGCGTCTATACTTTCCGTAGCCGCATTTCTGGCAGACGCTCTCTGATTGGCCGACGCCAGTTTCTACACTGGCTTCGAGATACTTCCGTATTTTCCGCCAATCAGCGCGCGTGTCCTGTCAGCGGCAGATCGTCCTGTGGCTGGCGGAAGTTGCCAGTGAGCGGATTTCTCCGGGGATGCAGCTGGACCCTATTGCAAAAAGCACACTTTTCGTGATATTTCCCTCCAATTTGGACAATTTGCTCCAAAACACTTTCATTTAAGAAATATTTACGTCCGTATCATGCTGTGATGTTATGCATACACATGTAAATGATGTTCATTAATTTGCATTGTCCTTAATAAACAAATCTTAAATCTTAAATCTTAAATCATATTCCTGTATTAATATAGCAAAGGTAAATCATATTCCTGTATCAATATAGCAAAGTTTAATCATATTCCTGTACTAATATAGCAACGGTAAATCATATTCCTGTATTAATATAGCAAAGTTAAATCATATTCCTGTACTAATATAGCAACGGTAAATCATATTCCTGTATTAATATAGCAAAGTTAAATCATATTCCTGTACTAATATAGCAACGGTAAATCATATTCCTGTATTAATATAGCAAAGTTAAATCATATTCCTGTACTAATATAGCAAAGGTAAATCATATTCCTGTATTAATATAGCAACATTAAATCGTATTCCTGTATTAATATAGCAAAGTTAAATAATATTCCTGTATTAATATAGCAAAGTTAAATCATATTCCTGTATTAATATAGCAAAGTTAAATCATATTCCTGTATTAATATAGCAAAGTTAAATCATATTCCTGTATTAATATAGCAAAGTTAAATCATATTCCTGTATTAATATAGCAAAGGTAAATCATATTCCTGTATTAATATAGCAAAGGTAAATCATATTCCTGTATTAATATAGCTAAGTTAAATCCATACAATAAGAGCACTTGAAATACAGAACAATGTGAGAGTATTATCCCTGAGAAGGAAAAAATGCTTCACGGAAGAAATACAACCTTTATTTTGACAGCTTAGTTTCCCAGGCAACGTGCCACCGCTGACAGGAAGCGCAGCGCGGGGGGGGGGGGGGGGGGGGGGACTGTAGATGAGAATGTGGTTCATACGGTCATATGTCTCCTTGTCTGCCGCCATCTGGACACGCGTCACGTCACGCTGTCAAACACACTCACCATCCAGAGACGAGTGTCAGATCTGCAGCCAGGCGTCCAGGTCCTGCTTTCTATTGTACTGGGGGGGCGGGGGGGGGGGGGGGGCGTTATGTTAGCACAGCTGTTAAGAGTTCACGTAGTAGGGGAGACCTTTAGCCCCCCAGCTGTCAGTTCCACAGTCCCTGCACAGCCCCCCCCCCCACACAGCCCCCCACGTTCACCTTTCATGCCATGGTATCTGCTGGTGGGCTCGCGGAACAGTGGGGGGGGGGGGGGGGGGCACGCGGCACAGTGGAACAAGCTCAGAACAAGTGTTGCATCCAGCTGGGTTACTAAATGGTAAATGGCTGCATTTTTATATAACAGCTTTTATCCAAAGTGCTTTACAATATTTGTTCCTCACATTTTACCCATTCACTCACACACTCACACACTGACGGCAAAGGCGACCATGCAAGGTGCCAGCCTACCTGCTCATCGGGAGCAATTAGGGGGTTAACTGTCTTGCTCAAGGACACATCGACACGCTGCCCGGGAGGAGCGGGAATCGAACCGGGAACCTCCGGATTGCCAGACGACTGCTCTACCTCCCGAGCCACTGTCGCCCCCGATATACAGTGTGTTGACTTTCTGATGTGTACTATAGAGTGTGTTGACTTTCTGATGTGTACTATAGAGTGTGTTGACTTTCTGATGTGTACTATAGAGTGTGTTGACTTTCTGATGTGTAATATAGAGTGTTGACTTTCTGATGTGTACTATAGAGTGTGTTGACTTTCTGATGTGTAATATAGAGTGTTGACTTTCTGATGTGTACTATAGAGTGTGTTGACTTTCTGATGTGTACTATAGAGTGTGTTGACTTTCTGATGTGTACTATAGAGTGTGTTGACTTTCTGATGTGTACTATAGAGTGTGTTGACTTTCTGATGTGTACTATAGAGTGTGTTGACTTTCTGATGTGTAATATAGAGTGTGTTGACTTTCTGATGTGTAAGAGTGTGTTGACTTTCTGATGTGTAATATAGAGTGTGTTGACTTTCTGATGTGTACTATAGAGTGTGTTGACTTTCTGATGTGTACTATAGAGTGTGTTGACTTTCTGATGTGTACTATAGAGTGTGTTGACTTTCTGATGTGTACTATAGAGTGTGTTGACTTTCTGATGTGTAATATAGAGTGTGTTGACTTTCTGATGTGTAATATAGAGTGTGTTGACTTTCTGATGTGTAATATAGAGTGTGTTGACTTTCTGATGTGTAATATAGAGTGTGTTGACTTTCTGATGTGTAAGAGTGTGTTGACTTTCTGATGTGTAATATAGAGTGTGTTGACTTTCTGATGTGTAATATAGAGTGTGTTGACTTTCTGATGTGTAATATAGAGTGTGTTGACTTTCTGATGTGTAATATAGAGTGTTGACTTTCTGATGTGTAATATAGAGTGTGTTGACTTTCTGATGTGTAATATAGTGTGTTGACTTTCTGATGTGTACTATAGAGTGTGTTGACTTTCTGATGTGTAATATAGAGTGTTGACTTTCTGATGTGTAATATAGAGTGTTGACTTTCTGATGTGTAATATAGAGTGTGTTGACTTTCTGATGTGTAATATAGAGTGTGTTGACTTTCTGATGTGTAATATAGAGTGTGTTGCTCAAGCTATTTAATACTGCGGCCCGCAAAGTCACAAAAGGCCAAGATGCAGCTAATTATTGCTTGCTTGGAAATGTCATAGATACTAATCCTAGTATAATCATGCAATTCCTTGGGATAAAAATTGATTTAGCAAGATCTGCTGGAGGAAATCAATTTGCTCTCCGGGGATAAAGTGTTACTACAGGCTAATCTCTTTCGATTTGATTAATGAAGTTTATTTGCTTTTCTTTACAACAAGCGCCTGGGCTCGATTCACATCACATCACTGTGTCTTGGATCACACTGGTTAACTGATGCATAGTACTGTATATTCAACATGTTCCCTGGATCACACTGGTTAACTGATGCACAGTACTGTATATTCAACATGTTCCCTGGATCACACTGGTTAACTGATGCACAGTACTGTATATTCAACATGTTCCCTGGATCACACTGGTTAACTGATGCACAGTACTGTATATTCAACATGTTCCCTGGATCACACTGGTTAACTGATGCACAGTACTGTATATTCAACATGTTCCCTGGATCACACTGGTTAACTGATGCACAGTACTGTATATTCAACATGTTCCCTGGATCACACTGGTTAACTGATGCACAGTACTGTATATTCAACATGTTCCCTGGATCACACTGGTTAACTGATAGTACTGTATATTCAACATGTTCCCTGGATCACACTGGTTAACTGATAGTACTGTATATTCAACATGTTAGGGTATATACTGTATACTGTATATTCAACATGTTCCCGGTGCCCAGTATGTGCCATGAGGCACGCTGTAGTCTACCAGAGCAATCTTCCATTTACTTAGGTACTGTATGTATTTTAGGTGGATTTTCAGAAAATAGGGCTCCGGGCTTAACACATTAGATGCCACGCCTCTTACTCATCGTTAACCCCTCATGCCACCTATTAACTCCATGTAAACGGTCACCTTGTTTGTAGAGCTATACCCATGTTCTATATTATAGCTATGGATACAGTGCTATAGTCATTTGACACTGGCTTTCTTCCGGTCAAGATGCAAAAAATAAAAATAAATTCCATCCACACGTTCCCGTGTTATACCGTGGTGAATATAAGTATGGTTTTAGAGCCGTCTATCGTAATCCATGAAATGGTGAGTAATAGCACGCAACGTGTATTACATTGTGGACTCTACCGTTCCTCGCCTGAACCCACTATTGTTCCGGATTTAACATTATCAGTATTATGTTCCATCATGGACGCATGAAAGGGTGGGGGGGGGTGGTCGTTTCTGATTATTCGAGCGTCGGTAACGGCATTCGCATTGAAAACTAGACACGGTTACCAGCCCGATCGCTATGAAAGCATTGCAGGATCAGGCTATAATTGACGTCGAATCGCTCTTACCTTCAGCCGAAAGTAATCCAAAAAGAATATTCCAATTTCTTGATCGCCATCTGGTAGATCCAATCCCCATTTGATCTACGTTATAAATGACCATAACATACGGATCAAGAATAATTGACGGGCTTCGATGTAACCGGCTGAACTGTGCCGCTTCCCGAGAACAAAGAATGAAATCTGAGACCTGGTGGAGATATTCCACAGCAGAGGACACAGTGTTAGAAATGTAGCTCGATACCGCCGCCTGGTAGGATGTGGCCGGTACTGCACCTTTGGATTCCCACTATGCATTTTCAGCCAACACACATCACCATGAGAATGAATTAGGTATTCAAATCGAAAAAAAGGAAAAACGACCCAGAAACGAGAATCTTCATTTACAGCACTGAGCGGTTGGGGCGCGTCTATACCACAAGCAAGTTGTCCTTCCGCGTTGCCCTGATTGGCCACTGACGTTTCTGGTCATGTGACATGTATGCCAATCGCATGACGAGCAGTGTCTTAGCCCATTTCCGCGCCAAACAGCCTGCAAACGACCTAACGCCTAGTTTATCACTGGTTAAGCGTAGGCGACTCTTTCGAAGTTGGTTAAGGTTAGAGTTTGGCATCAGGGCTGGTGTTCTATCGCCCTGCTCTAAGACAAACTCTAACCATAACCAACTTCGAAAGAGCGCCTAAGCTTAACCGCCCAAAGAACTTGCCGTCACACGATTGGGCGCACATGTCACATGACCAGAAACGTCAGTGGCCAATCAGATCGCGCAAAAGGACAACTTGCTTGCGGGAAGTATAGACGCCGTTGGGGCACAGAAACGAGAATTCTCGTGAACGGCACTCAACGTGTTAAGAGGTTAACTGCAGATACCCTGGTGTTACGACCCTGGCTCATGGGTACGCAACCTATGTGTAATCAACACCAAAACCCTGTGCTCTAACTCAAAAATGCTACTAAACCAAGGAACTACTAATATAACTATAAGCTAATGTACTGGTAACCCAACGGACAAGGACTGTAAGAACCTGACAGCTCTTTCACTAGGCACAGACCGTGCATGTGTGTTTCTGGGTCTGCCTTTGAAGCTCCCCAGCAGGTAACCAATCAGCACTAATTGGCTAATTGGCAGCCCTCACCTGCCTGCCCTGGTGACACAGGAGTGACCAGGCCTCTAGTACATAACACCTCCCCCACCAAACTGGTTGCCCAAGAGGCAACCACCACACAACAACCCATAAACAAAACAAAAACAACTGTGACCCCTTAGTTGTCAGGGCCTCTACCACAACAGCGATAACGGGTACCACAAACACCGGTACTACGATCGTGAGAGGGCGTCTGCTAGCACGTTGTCCCTCCCACGAATGTGGCGAATATCCAAGTTATACGCCTGGAGGAACAAACTCCATCGCATCAAACGATGATTCGAATTCACCATGCTGCGAAGAAAAACCAAAGGGTTATGGTCTGTATACACAACAAGGGGTAAACTGGAGGATCCCACGTAAACATCAAAATGGTTCAAGGCAAGAACCAAAGCGAGCGCCTCCTTCTCTATAGTAGAGTAGTGCAGTTGATGCCTGTCAAACTTTTTAGAAAAGTAGCACACTGGGTGCTCCACCTCTAATGCATCCTCTTGCAGGAGGACGGCTCCAGCACCGAGGTCACTAGCATCCACTGCCAACTTGAATGGCAGTTGAAAATCGGGAGCTGACAGAACGGGAGCGCTAATCAGAATACCCTTGATGCTCTCAAAAGACTGTTGACAAGTCTCAGTCCACACGAAAGGTACCTTAGGACTGAGCAGATTGGTCAAAGGGGCAACAACAGAAGCAAAGTTCCTACAGAAACTCCTATAGTACCCTGCCATACCTAGGAAGCGCTTTAACTCCCGCCTGGTGATGGGAGCAGGGAAGCCCACTATAGCCTCCACCTTAGCTGTAATGGGGCACACATGCCCACGTCCAACCACCTTACCCAGGTAGGTAACCGTGGCCTGTCCAAATTCACATTTCGCAAGGTTAACTGTCAAGTTAGCATCACCCAACCGCTTGAACGCTACCCCGCTTGAACGCTACCCCGCCCAGGACCTTGTTCACTAGCCGCTGAAACGTCACTGGGGCATTTCGCATGCCAAAGGCCATCACTGTATACTGGCAGAAACTCTCTGGTGTGACAAAAGCGGATATCTCACGTGCTCGCGGAGTAAGCGGAACCTGCCAGTATCCCTTTAGCAAATCCAATTTACTTACAAAGGCTGCTGAACCCACCCGATCGATACAGTCGTCCATCCGAGGCAGAGGGTACGAGTCCGGCTTGGTTACTGCATTAACTTTACGGAAATCAGTACAGAACCGATGAGTGCAGTCTGGCTTATCAACAAGCAGGCAGGGGGAGCTCCACGCACTAGAACTGGGCTCCGCAATGCCATGTCTCACCATATAGTCTACTTCCTTACTCAAGATCCTTCGTTTTTCCGGATTCACCCTATAGGCATGTTGCTTAATTGGCCCTGCACTACCAACATCAATGTCATGCTCGAGTACATTAGTACGACTAGGGACATCAGAAAACAAACGTGTATGCTGTCTAAGTAGGCGCACCACATCCGTACGCTCAGGAAGTGGTAAGTACGACAGGTGTGAGTCCAAGTCACCTAGTATCTGGGTGTTTGGCAACCGGCCCGGAGAAATCTCCTTCGACACAGAACAGTCGGCTACAATAGGAGATGCAGAAACTGTTAGAACAGCCACAGGCTTGACCCCTGACTGGTCAATCTGAGCCCTATCATTGTACGCCTTCAACATATTGACGTGACATAATCTACTCTTGCGCCTGCGGTCGGGAGTTTTAATCAAGTAGTCGACCTCACCAACTTTGCGCTCAATGGAGTATGGCCCACTGTATTTAGCCTGTAATGCAGACCCAAGAATAGGCCAGAGAACCAACACCTTGTCTCCCGGTGAGAACACCCTATGTCGGGCCCGCCTATCATACCACACCTTCATTTTTCCTTGGGCTACCTTTAGGTTCTCTTTCGCTAGTTCACATGCTCTACTAAGCTTAAGCCTGAAGTCACACACATAGTCCAACAAATTAGTAGAGGAAGGAGTCTGGTCAGCCAACCACTTTTCCTTCAGCAGTTTCAAAGGACCCCTCACTGTGTGGCCGAACACCAGCTCAGCCGGGCTGAATCCAAGAGACTCCTGGGTTACCTCCCTAGCAGCAAACAGAAGCAAAGGAATTCCATCATCCCAGTCTTTGTCGAACTCCGTACAATATGCCCGCAGCATTGTTTTGATAGTCTGGTGAAATCTCTCCAGCGCCCCCTGGGACTCTGGATGATAGGCAGAGGAAGGGCAATGCTGGATAGACAACTGCTGGAGGACCTGAGCAAAGAGACGGGACATGAAGTTAGACCCTTGATCTGATTGAATGACCTTTGGTAGACCAAAAGTCGAAAAAAACCTAACCAGAGCTTTGGATATAGCTGGGGCTGTGATCTTGCGTAAAGGAATGGCTTCAGGAAAACGGGTCGCTGCACACATAATAGTCAAAAGGTACTGGTTCCCTGTCTTAGTTCGAGGGAGGGGACCAACACAGTCAATGAGGATCCGCTCAAAAGGTTCCCCAACGGCAGGGATAGGCTGCAGAGGAGCCTGAGGGATCTTCTGGTTTGGTTTACCAACCACCTGACACACATGGCACGAGCGACAATATTGTGCCACATCTGACTTCAAACCAGGCCAACAAAAATGTCTCAGCACACGGTCATAAGTCTTCCTGACCCCCATGTGACCAGCAAGATCATGATCATGTGCTAGATTCAGTATATCAGGACGATACACGGCTGGAACAACAATCTGAAACACACTGCCCCAGTCATCCAGACTGGACAGGTTAGGTGGTGTCCACTTTCTCGTGAGCACGTCATTGCTAACAAAGTATCCTTGAGACGTATCTACCATTTCATCCTCTAAAACCGCCTCTTCAAAGAGGGACGACAAGGAGACATCCTTGTTTTGCTCTAGTACCAACTGCTCATGAGACGGAATCACCTTACCAAACCCCTCATCAGGGCCACTTTTCAACTCAACAAAGAACGTGTCACTAAGTGTCATATCACCATCTAAGTTAACAACCTCATGGGTGTCACATTTGACCTTTGACATTGCGCGTGTTACCGCACACACAGGAAACACTCCTGGATGCTTCTGTGCGAGCTCATCAGGAACCTCAGAAACTACAGAGACGGGAATTACAACTGGAGTAGCCAGCACTTTGCCACCGGCCAAATCGTTCCCTAGAATGAAGGACACCCCCTTTATGGGAATGTGAGAACACACTCCTACGACAACATTGCCTGATACTAAGGGAGAGTTTAGCGAGACCTCATGCAAAGGAGTATTCACAAAGCCTCCTCCAAAGCCCTGAACAATGGCACCGGAATGCAATGAAGAATCTTCCGAAAATGGCAAAATCCCATCCAGAATGAGAGACTGGAAAGCTCCTGTATCTCTCCATATTGTAATAGCCTGCCTTGATCCTAATTCACCAACCAGTGAAACAAATCCATCCATCCTAAATGTTGAGGAGCCCTCTAGCTCCCTGTCTGCACCTTTGATACTTCGCACCCCACCCTCTAATGTCGGCATAGGTGTCCTGTCTATGATTTCTACCAGAGCCACCGTTTTTACATTTTTCTGCTTAAGCACAGGGCATCCAGCAACGATATGACCAGGCTCCTTACAGTAAAAACAGATAACCCCCTCTGGGAATGCACTAGCAGAGCCACCTTGCCTAGGAGTCGAAGTAAACCGACCAGCAGACACGGGTGCCGGGAACCGGCTCCCCTGAGAAGGACGCCTACTACCCCTGGACTCCACACGGCCCTCCTCTACAAAGACAGATTTGTGTGTTAACACAAACTCATCAGCCAAGACAGCAGCGTCGGCTATCTTCGATACCTTATGCTCATTTAGATGTGTGGAAACATTATCAGGAACACACCTCTTAAATTCCTCTAGGAGAACCAACTGTCTGAGCTGCTCCCTTGACTCTGCTTTTTGCGAGGTGCACCACCGGTCAAACAGGTTCTCCTTCTCTTTTCCAAATTCAACATAAGACTGCCCCTCCTGCCTACGATAACCTCTAAAACGCTGACGATAGGCCTCGGGGACCAACTCATAAGCCCTCAATATGGAAGCTTTAACCAGCTCATAATCAGCGCTTTGTTCAAGGGACAGAGCAGTGTAGGCTTCTTGTGCCCTACCAACCAAAACACATTGCAGCAGCAGTGTCCAGGCGGTATCAGGCCACTTCAATGTGGTTGCCACCCGTTCAAAAAGGGGAAAATATCAGGGCGGTTAGGTGGCCGAGCGGAGATTGCGTTCGTCACCAGCCCCGGAGCTGTGAGCTCGATTCGCCTGTTCGAATCCAGCTCACAGCTCCGGGGTTGTCACCAGCTTGGCTGGCCGTCTGCACTGATACAATTGGCTGTATCAGAGGGTGGGAGAAGCTGGCGGGGTGGGTCCGGGTCGTTGTAAACAGCGACTCCTACAGTTCGGTCGGGGCGCCTGCTAAGCGCGGATTGGATGTGAGGGGGATAGTGTGGTCCTCCCACACGCTACGCCCTCTCAATGAGAATCCGCGCTGCCAGGTGAAAAGAAGCGGTGATTGGCTGGACGTGTGTCGGAGGAAGCACGTGGTAGTCTCCACTCTCCCAGATGATCTGACTGTGGGGGGTAAGTGCGCAGCGACCAGGAAGGGACTGGGAATTGGCATACGACTAACATTGGGATGGGAGAAAATCGGAAAAAAAAAAACTAAAAAAAAAAAAAAAAAGGGGGAAATATCTTTCCACGTCTTTCTCAAAGAATGGTGGCACCATCCTAATATTCCTGCCTACATCAAACCCGGAACGTGACTCTGGATGCAGAGAACCCGCCTGCAAGGCAGCATGCTTAAATGCAAGCTCCTTCATTGCACGGTCGTGCTCTCTCTCCTCTCTCCTCTCCTCTTGTTGTAGCTGTTTTTCCTTAAGCTCCCGCTCTCTCTCATCTCTCCTCTCCTCTTGTTGTAGCTGTTTTTCCTTAAACTCACGCTCTTGTTGTAGCTGCTTTTCCCTAAATGCTAACTCCCTAGGCCCCCAATCGATGGCAACACCTTCCGCCAGGCCAGAGAGTTGTGGAGACACCTCAGACAAAAGAAGCTCATCCACCGTTGCCACAATCACCTGCTCCTCAATGAGTATAGCCCTCAAAGTCCCCAAGGCAGTCGTTTTTAACCGCTTCTCACTGGCAGTAAGCTCCACATTGTAGTGCACAGCAAGCTTCAGAAGCTGCTCTTTGGAAAACCTTCCCAACATCTCGTCAGAGGGGTTCTCAACAAAATCCTTAATGGTAGCCATCGTTACTGTACCAGTCACCACAAGCTACTCACTTTACCCTACAGTCACTAAGAACCACTAACAAACCACGAAGAACCACCAAAGAACCACTGAAAAACCACTAAAGAACCACTGAAGAACCACGAAGAACCACTGAAGAACCATGAAGAATGTTAATGCCAATAATAACAACCATAAAGGGACGCGGTGGAAATGTGAGCTCTACGGAGCGCACCTTTCCAGGTTGCACAAACAAACAAAAAAAATTTAAAAAAAACACACCCACCCTAAATAGACGTGTCATACACGCAGGGTGTTAGGTGCTACCAGGTATGCTCACCAAACACTTAAACAAACAAAATAAATCCAACAAAATATTCCAAACAGGTGCGCCTTCTAACCTGATGTGACCACATATGCTTCTACGTCTAAACTGCAGAAAACCCCGGCCTACCACATGTCTACCCTAAGAAACACTAAATCAAGCCCTACCACACTACCTGTGTTTCCTGGCCGCCCTAACCTACCTACCCTTAAACTAATGCCCTGTAGACCTAACTTTCTTCAACCACACCTGCTACCAGTCAAAGATCATATACAATCATTTCATTGACCGCCCCAGGAGTACGCGGTGCACCGGACGCTAACCAACAACCAGAAAATAATATCCCTATCTACATGTGGTGCCTACTAAACTATATATTTTAACAGCATAAGTAGTCACATCAAATTACAAACAAATACGGCATACTCACCTGTTTGATGAAAATGGCTCAGCCCCCACGTTACACCATGTGTAACGAACACCACCCAAACCATAATATGATGACACCCCGTGCAACACAAAAAAAAATCACCAAACAAAGTGCTAGGGGTAAAAGATCCCAGACGAGCGCCCAATTGTTACGACCCTGGCTCATGGGTACGCAACCTATGTGTAATCAACACCAAAACCCTGTGCTCTAACTCAAAAATGCTACTAAACCAAGGAACTACTAATATAACTATAAGCTAATGTACTGGTAACCCAACGGACAAGGACTGTAAGAACCTGACAGCTCTTTCACTAGGCACAGACCGTGCATGTGTGTTTCTGGGTCTGCCTTTGAAGCTCCCCAGCAGCACTAATTGGCTAATTGGCAGCCCTCACCTGCCTGCCCTGGTGACACAGGAGTGACCAGGCCTCTAGTACATAACACCTGGTAATGCAAAATGTAATGCTTTTGAACATAAGTTAGAGATTGAGGGCTCAACACTGCAAGACAAGTTGCAAAGGACAGTAAGGGAGAGAGTGAGGCTGATTAAGTGCCAAGACAGCACAGCAAAGACAATCTGATGTGCCCTTTCTTTTTGGTCGAGCCCCCGCCCCCAAAGTGTCTGGTTATGCCCCTGCATGGTTGAGCCCCGCCCCCAAAGTGTCTCTGCATGCCCCTGCATGGTTGAGCCCCGCCCCCGAAGTGTCTGGTTACGGCCCTGCATGGTCGAGCCCCTGCCTCCAAAGTGTCTCTGCACGCCCCTGCATGGTTGAGCCCCGCCCCCAAAGTGTCTCTGCACGCCCCTGCATGGTTGAGCCCCGCCCCCAAAGTGTCTGGTTACGCCCCTGCATGGTCGAGCCCCCGCCCCCAAAGTGTCTCTGCACGCCCCTGCATGGTGGAGCCCCCGCCCCCAAAGTGTCTCTGCACGCCCCTGCATAACCCTTTCACTGCCACCCTACCAAACGGTTAACCCTTTCACTACCACACTACAAACGGTTAACCCTTTCACTGTGACAATACAGAAGGTTAACCCTTTCACTACCACACTACCAAACGGTTAACCCCTTCACAGTGAGAATACAGAAGGTTAACCCTTTCACTACCGCACTACCAAATTATTAACCCTTTCACTGCGACAATACAGATTGTTAACCCTTTCACTGCCACACGACAAAGGTTTAACATTTTCACTACCACACTACAGAAGGTTAACCCTTTCACTACCACACTACAGAAGGTTAACCCTTTCACTACCACACTACCAAATGGTTAACCCTTGCACTGCGACAATACAGAAGGTTAACCCTTTCACGGCCACACTACCAAATGGTTAACCCTTGCACTATGACAATACAGAAGGTTAACCATTTCACTACCGCACTACAGACGGTTAGCCTTTCACTACCACACTACAGAAGGTTAACCTTTCACTACCACACTACAGAAGGTTAACCTTTCACTATCACACTACAGAAGGTTAACCTTTCACTACCACACTACAGACGGTTAACCTTTCACTACCACACTACAGAAGGTTAACCCTTTCACTACCACACTAAAGAAGGTTAACCTTTCACTACCACACTACAGACGGTTAACCTTTCACTACCACACTACAGAAGGTTAACCTCTCACTACCACACTACAGCAGGTTAACCTTTCACTACCACACTACAGAAGGTTAACCCTTTCACTACCACACTACAGAAGGTTAACCTTTCACTACCACACTACAGAAGGTTAACCCTTTCACTATCACACTACAGACGGTTCTGTAGTGTGATAGTGAAAGGGTTAATAGCCAACAAGTAGCCCTATTTTCAGAAATCTCACCTAAAGGTACATGTCTAAGTAAATGGAAGATTGCTCAACTTCTACAAGGCCAATTTGCATGTTCTTGGTATCTATGAACATCTAGGGACCTGGGGGTATGTATTTCCAGTGTCAGAAATATTGTGTCTGTTACTAGGCTTGAGTAAATTGTAATGAAAAAAATGAGAATATAAATGATGATATTTTTTTGCATCTGTGCCGGTGAATAACACCATGTTACAATCATGCTGGAACAGAGCTCGCTCACTGAGCTCACTCAGCACCTTCTTGAGATCAAGTGTAAAAAGAATCTAAGCAAATGAATAAAGAGAAGATGATTAAACTGAAGGATTTGTAGATACAGTAATGAATGATAATCGATTTTAATTATAAATTCATATTTGACCTTGATCTTGACCTTGACCTTATTATGGCCAAATCATACATCTATGGATAGGGAAAAGGCTCCATTTTCCAATGGCAGGGTTAAATCTTGATTTAGTCATTTCCTTGCGATATATAAAATAGATATAATTAGCATTTTTCCGATAAATTCTTATTTTCGATAAATCGTATAAACATTGGTAAAAATTAAAATATACACTTTGACTACTGTTTTGATAGGGTTATGGTCTTTACTCTTGGCTAAAAAAACGAAAATAAAAGAAAATTCCAGAATTATGAGGGCGATTCGCGATGCCACTTT
>NC_140174.1:98833318-98841198 GCF_963971535.1 Notolepis coatsorum | reverse complement strand
GCCGACCTCTAGCGGCTCGGGTGTGCATTTAGTTTAATACAATAATATAGATAGAATTAAAGCCCTATTTGTTACCTGTCGATTGCCCTTTCAGGCAATAGCATATATCTGCAGAGCCACAGAGCCCAACGTCTGGGCGGGGCTTCGTGGCTTGGACTAGGTTTGAGGCGGGTCTTCGTGGCGTGGACTAGGTTTGACTGTGCGTGGGCGGGGCGTCGTGGCATGTACCTGGTTTTGTTGGGTGGGGCTTCATAGTGTGGACTGGAGCATGTGAGAGTATAAGAGTAAAAAAATTTCCTAACTCTTTCTCACAGTGGACGACAGAAGAAGAAGAAGTTCTTTCTCAACCAAAGATGTCTTTCAGTCAAAAATGGCTGCAAAATGGGGGACCCTGATGTAAACTAGACAAACGTCTTTCTCTGGTCTGCATTCCCTTAACAATTGTGTGTATTGAGCCGTACTGTATTGTACCCATTCTGCAATCTGTTAAATAAAGTTTTCATTCATTCATTTACACTCAAATCTGTGTTCATTTTTTATTTTGCATACTAATGTTCTGTGTTGAGTCGTACTGTATTGTATTCTGCATCTGTTAATAAAATCTGTAAGAGCCTCAAATTTCCATGTACATTTAGTAAGTTGTCAGGCAGTTTCTAACCTGTAACATTCCTAAAGTAAAGGCACAAGGGTAGATCAGTGTTGTGAAGGGCCAGATTAAACCGAATATATATATTTATTTATATATATATATTTAATTGTATTTGTATATTCTCTAATATTCCCTGATATCCCTTGTATATTCCTTGTACAATATGCATTGAATATCCATTCTAGCCTACTGAACATCCCATAATAGTCTCCATTCTACTATTGGTCGAGACCTTGGTGCCAGGCTGCCATACCCCTCAGACCCAGTTCAAACGTACCGCTCGACATGTACGAACAAGTCCTAGTTCCGCGTAGGAATTTGGCTACCGCACCACTAATGGGACTATTTGTTCATAGTGCGTATATATACTGCGCTACTAAAGTAGGACTTTCTTTTCGGTCCAGTTTCTTACCCTCCAATAGAGTCACAGACGTAAAGCCTCCCCGCGATGCCACGTGTGGGAGTAAGGCCAAGTTCGGCCTACCATCGGTATTGAGACATCGTGTATATTAATATTTGAATAGTCATATTTGGCACTATATCGTCGAGTTGGACGTAGTCTATTAAGCTAATAATAGTCTGTTAATATATAGTGCTTCGTGCGGTGAGAATACTACCGTAGTCAGTACCCCATCGTTTCGGGCAGAGAACTGGCTGCTTACCCAGGGTGGTTGACCCTATGTGAAGCTGCACCCGAGGAGCCCCAGAGCCGACGAGCGAGTGGACCTGTATACCGGATTATTCTACCGACGACAGCCCGCCTTCCCAGGCACGGATTATGCTTTGGATACTTTGATTATTCTATGGATAAAGACCCCCGACACTGCCGTGTGTTGGAACCCCCCCCCCCTGGAGAGGACGCAAGGTGAGGAGACGCTCTGCAAGACGAGGTCTCTTCACGTCTCTCCCCCGTGGACCGGAGAGAGCCGGCCCACAAAGAGTCCACCTGCTTTCATCTGTGGTCCAAGGATCGCCAGCGCATTGAACGGCACTACAGTGGGTTCACCTGGGATACCCTTGGCCGGACGAGGCAGCCGGATTCTACCCCCCCCCCCTCCTACTCCTGTCGGCTTACAAGCGACCGGATTAACCCCCTCTAGTGTATCCAGCCTATAATCATTAAAGTATCATTGCTGTTATTCCTTAACTATTCCAGGTCGTATATTTACCACCTGCGCCTTCAGAGATTGGACATTCTCTATTGATATACCGACGAATACTCCTTGCCATAAAAGTGCATACTATTTCAATTCATAAATGTAATTAAGTGATTAAGTGCTTATTCTACACACCATCGCTGTGTAGGAAATAAAGACCTGTTTCTAATTCGTACATTTGTGTTGGATCCGTTTCATCTACGTGAGAGTGTTCATGATAATATATTTATGCCGTGTACTGGGTGGCCGAATATTAAGTACAAAGGTAGTGGTAGTAAGTATCATATCTAGTAATACAGTCAGGGAATTGTACCCCTCAGTTACAATTGGTCCTTCGAGCCGGATGGTAATTAGTGTAATATTAATATAGTGTTATTAATATTGAAATGGCCTATGATGAACACTCCACGAAACGATCCTCCTAACCAACGCCCGCAGCGCGAACGACGGCTCCCTCAGTACTTAGAGGCTTACGCTGTCAGTCAACAACCTAGTCTTCTACTAACAGTAAACGCGGTAAAACTAGAAAGTAAAAGTATGTCTAACCCCAACGCCCAGACTACCCCGACCATAGAGGCCCCTACGGGCTCTAATGTAACTGACCAAGTTCACGGTGGGGACCAGTGGGAACCAGACATGACTTCACACCCCGCCAGTACTCAAGAAGTAGTCCCCGATGAGTCCCGGGAGGAATACAACGCTACCGAGAGAGAACTCGGCACGGAAGAAGACGGGGAGAGCACCGTGGAGATAGAGCTCCAAGGCTCCGCAAGGAGTACCCCGAGGGAAGGCTCCCCTATACAACCGCCTTCTACCAGCGAGGCAGAGAGGACCCTACAGCAGGCATTCCTCGTCAGCCTGAAAGCCTCTACTGAACGCGATAGACTCCAGGGTGAACGCGATCGATTGCAGCTACAGCAACGGAGCGAAGAAGAGCACATACGCCTGGAAATAAGACGCATTCAGATGGAAGAGAATGTGGCCCGGGACCGAGCGGACAGCCGGCGAGCAGCTGCTGGTGCTCTACGGGACGCAGAGCGCGACAGACAGCAAGCGCAACTAATAGAACAGCTGATCAGACGGACAACACCCTCTCCCTCCGCCAGAGGCTCCAGGAACTCGTCTAGACACACCTCCAGGGCGGCATCCCCTAGCCGAGTAAACAACCCTGAACTTGACCAACAGACGAGGTCTATACCCCCCACAGACCACCTCCCCCCACCGGTCCAAGCGAGACCTAGCAACCGGGAAGGAGCAGCATATCCTGTGGAGAGGCTAAACCAGAGACTACAAGCACTGGATGACCTAACTGAAGACGAAGAGGAAGAGGAGGAGAACCACGCCCGAAGACAGCACAGTACTCTACCGGACCAGGAGGTCCGGTACAGCCCAGGCTATACTCCCGCGGAGCTGCGCTACAGACCCCCGACTCTATACACGGGTGAGCACGACGCACGACCCGCACCGAGGAACAGCACCTGGACAAGCGGGCCATGGTACACTGCCGGTACCAGCCCATACCAAGGAGCGGGAGGAGACTCGCCTAGGAGGCCTCTCCCCCAACGCTCGCCGATGTATCCACAGTCAGCGTCATACATTGGCACGCCTATGGTACCCGACTTCACCCAAGAGAACCGGGCCCAGTATACAGAACTCCGCATGTGTCTGGAGACCATGTTGGTGGATGTATTGGATGAACGCCACAAATACGCCATCCTACTGCAGCACTTAAAGGTGCCCCGCGCACATAATATAGCGCTCGCCTACGCGACTTCCACCACCCCATACACAGCAGCGCTGGTAGCATTGGACCAGAGGTATGGGCGCATATGGGATTACGTGATCCAGGAGATCCGACACATCGACCGCTTACCCCCAGCAATAGACAATCGAGCACTGGACGACCTGTCCATCAGAGTGCAGTCCCTGGTAGGGATGTTGGGAGCGCAAAGAGAGAAGGGGAAGTATGAACTTTACGCCAACTCAAATGTGGAAAGGATTCTGGAGAAGCTGCCGCCCGCTCGTCAGGAGCGCTTTAGGCGGCAGAGGGACCACAGAGACCCGAATGGCCCCGAACCGAACCTCCTCGATCTAGCAGACTTCCTGGCGAGAGAAGTCAGCAGCCTACGGCTAGATACATTCGGACGGAGCACCCCTGGCTCCAGAGAAGGAACCAGACGACTAAATGATGGAAGAAGATCGGTGACTGTGATGCACCAATCGGAGTCAGTACCGAGCAGCAGGAGCCACAGTACCCCCTCCAGAACGGAGAAGTGGAAGATAGTGTGCCCCTACTGTGAGAAAGAACACTGGCTAGCGCAATGTGACTCCTTCCCCAAGCTGAACGCGGAGGAAGCAGGTCAATGGATAAAGTCCAACAAGCGCTGTTTTCGCTGTGCGCGCTCACACATGGCAGCCGAATGCCGCTTAAAGAAAAGGTGCACCAAGTGCGATGGAGCCCATCTGGACATACTTCACGACAGTAACAGACGGCGCCCTTCACCTGCACCATCCAGCCGCAAAGCGAGCGTCATGTACATCGATCCCGCCAGCAGCAGTGGAGCCCGAGTACTCCTAAAAGTAGTGCGTGTGACACTAAGCTACCAGAATAAAGTCCTGGACACTTACGCCGTCCTCGATGACGGGTCAGAGAAGACCCTGCTGCTCGCCTCCGGTGCGGCCCAGCTAGGGCTGCAGGGAAGCGAAACCCAAATGACAATTCGGACAATAAGACGAGATTTGAAGACGATAAAGGGCGAGAATGTCTCATTCTCTATCGCAGCAAGCGGCCAGCCTGAGCGACGGTACCAGATTGCAGACGCTTTCACCAGCCAAGAAATAGGACTGTCGCGGTACACATACCCCGTCGCCAAGCTGATGGAGAAATATGCACATCTGCGCAAGTTACCGATCCCGCTCATAGACAATGCTATGCCGACCCTGTTGATAGGCTCCGACCATGCAGACCTCATTGTCCCGATAGACCGGGTTCATACCGGACCCCGAGGCTGTCCTGCAGCAGTCGAGACCCGTTTGGGATGGACTCTCCAAGGCCCGCTCGCCAAATCTCTCAACCGAAGTACAGCCACTAGATGTCTGCACTCCCGAGTCACAGAGGGAGAAACCGCACTCCTGCAACACGTAGAGCGGCTATGGACCCTAGAACAAATGCCCTTTAAGAACGGAAAGAAAGACATTCGCTCTAAAGATGACATTTACGCAATTCACCTCCTCGAGACAGGGACCAAGAGAGTCCCGGTCAACGGCGTGTTGAGATACGCCACGCCACTCCTGCGGCGAGAAGGAATGCCTACTTTCCACGCCAAGACAGACGCCACAGAACGGTACCTGCTGAACACGGAGCGGCGCTTAGCCAAGAACCCCGCCCAAGAGAGTGTATACCGCGCTGAGATTGAGAAGCTCATCACAGCGGGACACGTCACAAAGATGGACATTAAAGAGGCTGACCAGACCACTGAATCGTGGTACGTGCCCCACCACAAGGTCCATCACAACGGTAAAGACCGCATAGTATTTAACTGCAGCTACCAGATCGGATCCCAAAATCTGAATAAAGAGTTACTGCCCGGTCCCACACTCGGCCCCTCCCTACTCGGCGTTCTACTCCGCTTCCGCCAGGAAAAGGTGGCCATCAGCGGGGACATTAAAGGAATGTTCCTGCAGGTGAGATTAGTAGAGGCGGACAAGCCCCTGTTACGGTTCCTATGGAGAGAGAAGCCAGGAGATGAGCACCCAGCCATCTACCAATGGGAAGTCCTCCCCTTCGGAACGACGTGCAGCCCCTGCTGTGCGACATTTGCACTACAGAAACATGTAGCAGAGGACCCAGCAGCGGACGAAGAGGTCCGACACAGCATAAAGAACAGCTTCTACGTAGACAACTGTCTACAAAGCCTTTCAACCCAGGAAGAAGCCGAGGCTCTCCTGATTAAACTCCGCGCCTCATTGATCAAAGGCGGCTTTGATCTCAGGCAGTGGGCCAGCAGCGATCCGCAAGTACTGCGCAGCCTCTCCTCCGAGGACAAGGCAGCCAGCAGCGAGACCTGGATGGCTACAATCCCGGGAGAAGCCCAGGAGATGACCCTGGGATTGGTGTGGCGATTCAAAACAGATTCGCTTCACTACAGACACAAGCCCCTGACTACGGAGCAGGGAAGGCCGGCGGCGGCGCCGACCACCAGACGGAGTGTGTACACAACACTCGCTCGACAATATGACCCGCTAGGATGTATTCTACCGTACACCACCAGGGCAAAAATGATTGTACGAGCATTGTGGGACAAGGACCAGGGCTGGGACGACCCCATTCCCGCACACCTTGCATCCACCTGGAGAGAGTGGGAGATGGAGCTCCACTCACTCCCAGGCGTTAATATGCGCCGAAGCTACTTCCCACCCACGGTGAGGCCAGAGACATGTAAAATGGACTTACACGTCTTCAGTGACGCCTCAGAGGTCGCATACGGATCAGTAGCCTACTTGCGGGCCCAAGACCAGGGGGGAGAGATCTACACAGCATTTGTCCTCGCCCGCTCGAGAATAGCCCCACGCAAGCAACAATCTATCCCACGTCTAGAGCTCTGCGCAGCCCTAGCCGGAGCGCACCTAGCCACGCTCATCCAACGTGAGCTCACCATACCGGTGTCTAGAACAATCCTGTGGTCAGATTCCACGACGGTACTCGCCTGGATCAAATCGGACTCATGCAAGTACAAAGTCTTCGTGGGAGTCAGAGTCACCGAGATTCAAGACCTAACCGAAGAGTTAACCGGAGAAACAGAGTGGCGCTACGTTGATACAAAACAGAACCCAGCTGACGTCATCACCCGGGGGATGCCCCTGGATGACCTCACCCGTCGCAATGTCTACAGTGACGGCCCCGCATTCCTAAGACTCCCGGAAGGACAGTGGCCCATGCCTATCCCGAGGGAAGCAAGTCCAGAGGAGGTGGAAATTAAGAAGTCTGTGTTCTGTGGATTGAGCACCGTAGCCTCCACCGACCCTAACATAAACGATTGCACGTCCATAGAGAGTGCACAACAAAGAACATTCCTGCGGTACCACCCGGAGTGCAAGTCCCCCGCTGATATGTCAGCAGCTAACTACGAGGAAGCAGAATTGCTTCTACTGCAGCGAGCCCAGAGAGACTCGTTCCCCGATGAATTGGCCTGTCTACAGGGAGGAAAGCCCGTCCCATCCGACAGCAGATTAATTCACCTGGCCCCCGAGAGCGACGCTCATACCCTCATCAGAGTGGGTGGTCGCCTACGCAGAGCCCCCAATCTACCGGATGACATTAAATACCCGATCGTATTGAACAGCCGACACAAGGTCACAGAGCTGATTATAAAGAAATACGATGAGGATGTACATCACGCAGGAGCAGAAACAGTCCTCACGGAGATTGAGGGAGTACTTAACTTGAAGCCCCTCGTATATGTCTCCAGTGATGTGGCGGATATCGACCCAGTTACCCCCAACACACTCCTGATGGGGCGGCTAGATCCTGCATTACCCCAGACAATGTACCGGCCTGAAGAAGCGAACGGCCGACGAATGTGGAGGTACAGCCAAGTATTAGCCGACAAGTTTTGGAACAGTTTCCTACTGCACTACCTACCGTCTCTACAGACCCGCCAGAAGTGGGTAAAGGAGAGAGACAATTTGACAGAAGGAACAGTCGTCATGATTATTGAAATCACTGCCCAGAGCTATGTGGCCGGCCGGCCGCGTAAGCAAAGTGATCACCGGTGCCGACGGCAAGGTCCGAGCAGCTGAAGTGCTCGTCCAGGGTCGCACTTACACCCGTCCCGTGGCAAGGCTCATAGAACTGCCTCGACTCCCAGACACAATCGATGATGACCATGACCCTACAACCCTATGACTTTGTGAAGTTGACTGACCCCTACAGCAAACCCTTATGTGTAAACAGACAACGCGATTAATCTGTCTCTGTTTAACTGATTAGGTCTGGGACCTATTCAGGGGGTGGCTGTTGTGAAGGGCCAGATTAAACCGAATATATATATTTATTTATATATATATATTTAATT
>NC_140174.1:98790818-98828318 GCF_963971535.1 Notolepis coatsorum | reverse complement strand
CTGACGCCCCCAGGGGGAGCCAGCCCCGGCCAACGTAAAGCAAAGGGCAATGCCCTCGCACAACCAATGGGACAGGCGCTGTTTCGACAGTGCCTTACCAGCACGAGAGCCACCGTAACAGACAAAGAGCTGATCGGAAGCCCTGAGGCCCTGAGTACGGCTGAGGTAAACCCCCAAGCCCGGACCGGACATGACAGGTGAAGGCCCGCCTCCAACTCACTAGCGTGAGGAGGCGGATGAAACGCCTGAACCATAATATCCCTGGAGCGGAAGCACTCCGGATATTTTTAGGCACGAAGGCTGGATTAGGCCGCAGAGTGGCACCGCTATCGGAACGAAAAGACAGGCACTCTGGCCGTACCGAGAGAGCACAAAGCACACCCACGCATTTTAGCGGAGGTGATGGCCAGCAAGAACGCAGTCTTGAACGACAGCCGTTCCAACATCGCTTGCTCAAGAGGCTCAAACGGGGCCAAGGACAACCGACGAGGACCAATTGAAGATCCCAGCTCGGAGCCAAAGAGCGTTTCACCGGCTTAAGGCGTCGAACGCCAAGCAGGAAACGCTTCACAAGAGGGTGGCTGAACAATACAACACCACTCTTGGAAAATACGCCACCTACCCGCGTAACCCGCGATAGTGGAGGGAGCATGCACGTTCCGGATGTTACCAACCACAGAAGGATCCATCCTCTCCAGACTCACCCTCTCACCAGCCAACCCACCAGCAGCTGGCCCAGCACAGGGAACTAACACAGAGACCCGTGCGCTTGAGAGAGGGCCCGCGATGACCAAGGAACAGGCCATGACGGGATACCAAGAGCTGGATCAGGACCGGGAACCACACAGGTGCGCCCCGGTCCGGCGCAATCAGGATCAAGGACCTGCGCTCCTCAACGTACCCGCCCCAACAACTGACCTAACAGATGTATGGGGGAAAGAATCCCAGGCGGCACGGCATCGGTCCCAGACCTGCCTGACTATGTCCGGACGTAATCCCCACCCGTCAGGGTGAGGACCGCCCTGCGACATTACACCTGTACCCACATTCACCCTGCCGGGGATGTGGAGAGCCCTCAGGCCGCGCAGATGGAGAACGCCCATAGCCAGCCGCCGCCCGGTGCAGACGGGGGGAGCGTACTCCTCCCTGTCTGTCGATATACAACACTGACATCGTATTGTCCGTCCTGACTTGCCTCTCACCGGATCTATTTCCATACTGGAAAAGAACCACCTCCGTAACCTCCTCCTGGGGTGAAGAGGAGGCCAAGAGGGACCACGGAATGAGCAGATGCCCTCATACCGAGCAGGCGTATCACGGACAGCGCCGTAACCGTCCTAGGACGGAACCTCCCGAGCATGTCGCAACACGCTCTGAGAGGGATACCCATAGCACTCCACCCATTGACTGGGAAGAGGAGTACTCTACTTACAGTCTACAGCAACCCCAGGCTGGTAGGAAACCTGCCTGGCATGAGACCTGACGATCCACCTTGACTGCCAAGGACCAGAACGTCGGCAGGGCAGAATACACTTCGAAACCCCTGACGACGCAGAGGCCCCAGTGCGGCCTCCACGCACTTGGTGAAGATGCAGGGAGCCAAAGAAAAGCCGAACGGCAGCCCCTGGTACTCATACGCTAACCCTGCAAAGGAAGCGTAGGTAAGCCCTAGGACGGAAGATCGGGGATGCGAACACGCATCCTACAGGTCTATGGAGGAGAACCAGACCCCCACCTGACAGTGTTCAACAGGTAGGAGACGATCCAAAAAATGCCGAACCTTCCCATGGGACAGGTCCAACATGGGTCTGACGCTCCCCCCCCCTCCCGATTTCTCAGGCACCAGAGAACACCGGGAGGAAAATGCCACGACGATGGCTTGCTTCGTCCACAGAGATCGGATCTCGTCGACCAGAGCTGTCACTGCTGGTGACCCTGACAATAGGGTCTGTACCAAACCCGAAAACGGGTGGGGTTGTGTAAATACAAGTCCCCGCCTCAGCGTTCTCTCCATCCACCTCGACATATGGTACTGCTGTAGCCATATGTGATGACACTCCCAACGCACCCGCCGCCATGTGGCGCAGGTCCGCTAGGAACTGTAGATAGGCGGCCCGGTCCCAACCCTGGACCCGTGCGAGCAGAGCGTTCCGTGTCGGGACATCTGACCCTGACACTACCCACGAGGCAATCGCACCCAAGGGGGGACCCCGACAGAAAGGGCCGGTTTGATACGGGGGAAGCTGACATCAGTTCTAGGTGACAAAAGCTCCCCCACTGAACACCCCTCCAGAACATGCTGAGGAGTTGTTCTGCAGCCGGACATGCAAGGTGTGAGGCCCCCATGGGTTCCTACACACCGTAGCCCTGCAGTGATATTACTACCACCCAAATCACGCGCGCCTGCGAGACCACTGCCAATCTTTCAGGAGTGGGAGGCACCAACATGATACCTGGCCTGGCGAAGGCGAGGTCGGGGAAGCCCGCACTGTGTGCCTCAAAAAGGTTTCGAGCCCCCCTGCTGACAACACTTATAGTTGACAGACGTAACACCAGGCTCAACCAACACAGCTTATGGTGTGGGAGCCGCTTGACAGCACAACATTCTCACGGACAGACCCAGGCTCAGCCATCAACTGGGTGTCAGCCCCTGTTCCCATGAGAAGCGAAAAGTGGGGCCGCACGCGCTTCAACGAAGGCACGCGGCCCGCAGCCAAAGGAAACAATCAGAGCCCCTTTTCCGCTGGTGTTGGGGGAGGGAGTGATCGGAGAGCGGGCTGCTCGCGGCAGGACGGCGACAGCTTGTATATTCCAAGCCGAGCTCATCCAACATGGCCGATCCCTCGGCCGCCAAGGCTGTTGGCCTTGTGGACACCTGTCGATTCAACGCCCAGGATACCTCTGGCGGGGGAAAACATGGCCGCCTGTCGAGGGCCTCGTCATCGCCGCTGACGAGGCCGTGCTCTCTCTTCTTCTGGCTGCGCGGTGTGAGGCGGTGTGAGGCCTAGGACAAATACCGCCCGCGCTCCAGCGGAAGACCAAAAACCTCTGCGGAGAGGGGAGCCCTGAGCGGTTATAGCTTGCGGCTAGGTCAAAGCTAATAACGTCAACAACCTCGCGCGATGTGCCCTCAAGGCCCCGCCACCAGACACCATTTTTTGATAGAAAAAAAAACCAGCAATTCGAACACAGTTACTAATCGCTGCCAATTCCATACCGTGGCGGTACAGGCTTTAGCAGCCCACCAGCCACTCGCCGGGCCGACCCACCTCATAGCGTCGGCCGGGCGGGGCACTGTTTCAACATGTCAAAAGCAAAGGACTGATGCTAACACAGAGCACCAGTGGTGGTTGCAACCAGCAACCTCCACTGTGGTGTGCACCATGAAGGGGTTAATGAATAAATGAACTAACACCACGAACATACTGTAGAATGGGCAAGCCCATGCACACAACGTTAAGGGGAGGCGGACCAGAGAGGACCAGTCCCGCATTCATTCATAATATTCACAACAGCACACCAGCCCTAGACCTCAGCCCATTTACCCATGAAGGTAAACAAAGCCCCCCCCGCACTACTCCCCCAGTAGACACCGATTGACCGTCAGCATCAATGGTTGAGAGGAGGGAAGACTGTAGTATAGACAGACATTCCCGTAGCAGAGAGACAGAACAGAAACAGTAGCCCAATATAGCATAGCGTTCGACGCTAATGTGGACAGAAAAACAGTCAGCTGAGCCACAACACTGGCCGCCGCTAAATTCCATCCTGCAGCAGTATAGCTCTCATCAGTCCATACTGCCACCCGCCGGGCCGACTCGCTCTCAAGCAACGGCTTCCGGGTGGGACACCGTCCAACCCCGCCGGGGCACAGGATCGATGCTACCTGGCTACCTGGCCATGGCACACCCACCCTGCACCCTGTTGTCAACCCATTTACCCGTAAAAAGGGTAAATAGGACTCAGCAAAACCCCCCACATTAGCTACCGACTGACCTTCATCAATGAACCGGTTAAGAGGAGGGAAAAGCGGCAACATCCCATGGCGGGGAACATTAGAACAGTGTCCAGCATTTCAGCATTAGCGTTAGCATTAGCGTTAGCATTAGTGTTTAGCAGCACGCTCCAGGATCGCTTGGAAACCGTCCACTTCAGGGGAACATTCACCAAACCATCCCGCCCCTGGCGCCGACACACAACTCGGTTGTGTAACAAAACAACCAGCATTACTAACACTAGCATCAATGCCTGATGACACAGGGCCTACCTGTGTGCGAGCCGGCCCGATAGCCAACATCGCACGCTGTCCCTCGATCTGCTGCCACAAGACGAGGGAACATCAGAATAGACCCGACGTGTCGTTGGAACATACCCCGAAGATTCCAGGGGTAAGCAAATCTCCGTAAGCATTCAATATTATCTAAACTTTTCATATCAACTAGTTGCATAGGGTGTCTCATGCATCCGCTATGATGGAAACGAAAAAAGAGGAAGAGTGAGTGGTGGCCACGCCCAGTACTATATAGTACGGCAGTAGGGCGGGGCCTAGCAGGTGCTGGGTGTATTGGTTTATTCGTTGATGGAGTACACTAGGTACATGAGATGAGGTATATCTCGGTATGGCTTAAGAGCAGGACGCGATGCCAGTACGAATATATAACCTTCTGTAGTGTGGTAGTGAAAGGTTATAACCTTCTGTAGTGTGGTAGTGAAAGGTTAACCGACTGTAGTGTGGTAGTTAAAGGGTTAACCGTCTGTAGTGTAGTAGTGAAAGGTTAACCTTCTGTAGTGTGGTAGTGAAAGGGTTAATTGCAGTTTGCCAGTAGGGGCTCAGGTCCCAGGGAGACACAGGGGCAATCATAGAACAGCAAGTGGGAGGGGCATTATTTTAATCATGCGCCCACACACACACACACACACACACACACACACACACACACACACACACACACACATTGCATATACACAAACACTACACACACAATAGTCTTTAATGAACACACAGACAAAGAGAACCATGTGAAAAGCAGAACCATTAAAACAGTGACAAAGAGGAAACAAGAGGTAGGCAGGAAAGTAGGTGACAAAATAAAGAGAGAGACGATGAGAGAAAGGGAGAGAGAGAGAGAGAGAGAGAGAGAGAGAGAGAGAGAGAGAGAGAGAGAGAGAGAGAGAGAGAGAGAGAGAGAGAGAGAGAGAGAGAGAGAGATATTATGTACACATGATCATCTATTGTCCAGCTTGTACGAACCCATTAAGGGCAGCCCTCTCTATAACCTTGTCCTCAGGAGTCAAGGCATAAATCTGTGGAAATTGTGTTTGCTCACTAATCCACCCTTGGTGTGGCGAGGAACAGTGGAGTCAGCACCCACCCACACACACACCCACCCACCCACACACACACACACACACACACACACACACACACACACACACACACACACACACACACACACACACACACACACACACACACACACACACACACACACACACACACACACACACACACACACACACACACACACACACACGTACAGATACACACACATACAGATACACCCACATGCACATACACACACACACACACACACACACACGTACAGATACACACACATACAGATACACCCACATGCACATACACACACACACACACACACACACACACACACACACACACACACACACACACACGTACGTACAGATACACATACAGATACACCCACATGCACACACACAGAGACACACAGAGACAGATGCACACACCCACACACACACACACACACACACACCCTTCCTCTCCGGCCAACATGGTAACCTGACCTCCCTCCTTCTGTAGAAACACCTCTGAACTGACATCATAAAACACTGACATCAGCCTTTACTGTCAACCTGAGAATAATGTGATGATGCTTTGTTTCTCTCTGAAAGGCCCTCACTGTGTGTCCACAGAGGAAGCACACAGCACCATAACAGCAACACAGCATCACCAGCAATGGTGTAATAATATTAAAACACACACGTACATATATACGTCACATACGTTTGATGAAGCCTGTTCCCTCTTACACACCTTTTCGTCCTGTCTCTTTCTCTCCATTCTCTTTCTCTATCCCCTTTTCTCCCCATATCTGCATGACTGCGTGGTGTAATCCCGGTCTGGCTAGTGGAATGTTCCGGTGTTGTTATGGTGTCTGATCCTGTGTACACTGCACTGTGAAAGCAAATGACAGGGCCTCTCACACACGCACATGCACACACAGACACACAAAAATATAGCTACACACACACACACACACACACACACACACACACACACACACACACACACACACACACACACATATGCATGAAACGGTAGGTACAGTACACACGCATACAGACATATACACTGAAACATACAGCGTGCTTGTGCTACTGAAAGGAGTGAGGATTGAAGCATCAGGGCTGAGTGGAAAACCACAGAAGAAGAGTGATGACAAAGAGATGTTACACCTCTCTCTCTTCCTCCATCTCTCCCCCCACCTCCTCCACCTCGTCTGCCTCCTCCTCTCCTCCCTGTCTCCTCCCTCCTCCTCCACCTCGTCTGCTTCTCCTCCCTGTCTCCTCCCTGTCTCCTCCCTCTGCCTCCACCTCTCCGCCTTTCCTCCCCTTCACCTCCTCCTCTCCCCATCCCCCATCAGTCATACAGGCCGCCGGTATCAAGGTCGTACCATGTTACAAATGAAGCACCGCTGCCCCCCTCTCCACACACACACACACACACACACACACACACACACACACACACACACACACACACACACACACACACACACACACACACACACACACACACACACACACACACACACACACACACACACACACACACACACACATAATATACACACAGACACATAGACACACAGAACCACACAGAAAGACATGTGAATATATATGCTGCTGTAACTCAACCCTGGCCGTGACATCATTAATACGAGCCACTGTCCGTGGAGCGCCGGGGTCTTGACTCACCTTTAATAGCTCCTTAAATATGACAGGTTTGACAGCGAGGCCATACTGTGGTGTGTGTGTGTGTGTGCGCGCGCATGTGTGTGTGTGTGTGCAGGTGTGGTGGAAAGGTAGGAGTGTACAGTGGTGCCTGATTTACACATGCAGGGGAAGCCTGTGTAGGCTCCCTGTATACGAGCAATTAGGGAAACTGTTTCTGTTTCTCTCTCTCACACACACACACACGCACACGTACATGCACGCACGTGCACACACACACATACAGATACACACACACACTAAAGCCCTTTGGTTTCTTGGCTGATGGCCTGTGCCGAGCTGATGATGGATTCTGAATAATTAGGGAGATAATTGCCCAGGCAAGAGAGAGAGAGATAAGATCAATGACTGAGCTTTGAGCAAGTGTGTGTGTGTGTGTGTGCTGCTAAAAAAGGTGGGGGGGTAAATATGTGGTATTGATTCTCTATATGTTTAGTTTGGGCCTGGCTGGTATGAGAGGCTGCTGTTTAGATAGTGGAAATGTCCACTAGAGGCTAACTAAACAACAGCATCAACCAGCAGGGACAAACACACATCTGATGCCGTCATATCACTATACCTCATACATGTAGTACTTCATCTCATCTGGTGCCGTCATATCACAGGAATATACCTCATACATGTAGTACTTAATCTCATCTGGTGCCGTCATATCACAGGAATATACCTCATACATGTAGTACTTAATCTCATCTGGTGCCATCATATCACAGGAATATACTGTACCTCATACATGTAGTACTCTTTAATACCATATGACCAATGCTATAATAACCAATGCCATAATATCCAATGCCATGATGCTCGCTCAATGCCAAAATGGCATAATACATAATGCCAAAACACCATGCTACATACAACGCCAAAATGGCTAAGCTTCAATGCCCCATATGCTCAATGCCTGGACCCCTGCTAATCGCCACATGCAGCTATATTTATCATTATTATTATTGTTATTACTACTACAAATACTACTACAACAGTTGCAGTAGTAATCCATCTTTGAAGCTAGAATAATACAGTGGAAGCTAGAATAATACAGTGAAAACTAGAATAATACAGTGAAATCTAGAATAATACAGTGGAAGCTAGATTAATGTGAAAGTTAGAAAAATAAAGTGAAAACTAGAATAATGTGTTTTTGGATTCCAACTGCATGATGTCACGATCCTAGGCCCGGTCCTGGCTGGACTGGGCAGGATGGTAACATTGGGCAGTGCCCTCCACCTAACATTGGGCAATGCCCTCCACCCAACATTGGCTCTCTGCCTAACATTGGCTCTCTGCCTCCTAGGGACCTAAGCCCTATGGTACGGGCTGCTATCACAGTTTGGTTGCACATTGTGGATTTGATTTGTAATGTTCTGTTGTCCTGGGCCACCCCTGTCTATGTGGGATGTCACCCCCCTGTTGTGTTGTTGTGTGTCATTGCCGTGGTGTCTAGTTGTGTTTAGTTTGTCATTGCTTTATTGTCTGGGTTGTGTTGTGATTCTGTGTTGGCCAGGTGTTCTTGATTGTTAATTGGTTTGGGTATTTAGGTTCTGTCTGTCCTCACTTCCTTGTGGCTTCATTGTCTCATGTTCCTTCTATAGTCCTCAGTGTTACCCTTCTCGTCGTTCTCCTGTGTGCCCCCGAGCCTTGCTGTTTGTAGATGCGCTTGTGAGTAGATTAGTCTTTTGTTTTGTTATTGTTTATTTTCTGTGTTTTTGTCGTGTTCAGTAAAGTCTGTTTACACGTATCCTGCCGTCTCTGCCTCCTCCATTCCGTTCTCTTGCTGCAAACTGTGTTCTACCTACCCCCTCGTAACAGCATGCCGTTCATCTTTTATTAAAAGCAAAGAGATTAACGATATACTGTTCATCAAACCATATCTTATCTTTATCAAGTAGAATATAATAGTATACAAACACACACACACACACAAATGCACACCACTGAAAAAAAGCGAAACCAATTTATGTTGTCAAAGAAATGCTTTATTAATTTATCTTTTAATAGATATATTATATATTGTAGTTATATTCATTCTAGCCCAGATTCTTTTAATAAATAATTGTTATTGAGTTTGTAATTTTATTCTGTATTATATCCTATCAAACTGCCTTTTTTGTTTTGTTATTTTGTACTACCTGTGACCGAGCCTTCGAAACCGTGGCCCCCAGGCTGTGGAATGCTCTGCCCATGGACCTGAGATCTGTGGTCTCAGTAAACACTTTGACCTTGGTCTGTGAAAGGTGCTATATAAATAAACCTTACTTACTTACCTTATAATCTCTTATAACCAATGTAAATAGCTACAAATATACAGACAATTATATATTTACATATAATTTGGTACATTTATATTCAGAGGTGGAAAGTATTTTTTACATTTACTCTAGTATTTACTTTATTATTTTTACTTGACGTTTAACTTTTAGCATGAGTTACGTTAAGTTAATAAATGCTTTATTATGCCCTTGGGGATATTCGTCCTCTGCATTTGATCCTAACCATGTCTTTTGATGTGGGAGGAAACCGGAGCACCCGGAGGAAACCCACGCAAACACGGGGAGGACATGCAGACTCCACACAGAGAGGCTGTGAGGCAACAGTGCTAAACCACTGCACCACGTGTCGCCCAAACAACAGTCCTGACTACAATTTCACCTGTCATTTACAGTAAAACACACTGGACTTCACCTGACTAATCAAAATAATTTGCAAAGACCATACCAAATGTAGTACATGGAGGATAATATTGGAGCATGTTTTTCTTCTAAAGTAACTAGATACTTAACTTCTACTCAAATAGATCTACTTGTACTCCAACTTAAGTAAAGTTTTACTGAGGTACCAGTAGCCTATCCACTTGAGTAATATATTTCAGTACTCTATCTATCCACCTCTGCTATATATTTTAGTTTGTATTATGTTAGACTTTAAGTGTAGAGGGCATTGCTATAATAATGTGAGGATGGGGTTTGGCGGAGCCCAATAGCAGAACACAGGAGGAGAGATAATGGAGCGTTTTAGGGTGGTTTTAATGTTATTCCCCCAAGCAGACAGTTTACAGGCAAATACAGGAATGTGCAATAGGTACAAGGATGTGAAAAGGCAAGGGCAGGAGCACTCCTTGTGCAGCACGGGACAACAGGTACAAGGATGTACAATAGGTGAGAGCAGGTGCACTCCTTGTGCAGTGCAGGGTAACAGGTATGTGTTGTAATAGGCGAGAGCAGGAGCACTCCTTGTGTAGCACGGGATGTCCAGGTAGGAGGTGTACTGGAGTGGTGGTCCTGGGCACAGAGAGAAACAGATTAGGACAAGGTATATCAACGAGGACAGGGTTGCAAGGCTTAGGTTCGTCGTCGTACCTAGAAAGCTAGTTTAACACTCCGACGAGGGTAGGACAGGATCTGCAGGTTGAAGTACCATCTCGTTGATGAGGGGATGAGTCACAGCCGTGTTGATTGATGAGTTGGCAGCGTGTGAATCAGGGGAATGGATACTGCCCATATAAGGGTGTGAGAGGATAAGGAGTGAGTGAGGCTTCCGCCGTGAATGTGGGGGAGGAGGAGGAGGAGTGAAGAAGGCTCTCGCCGACGTCGCCGTGATTATGACAAATAATGTAAACACCAATGGCTTAACAATGTGACATTTGTATGATATAGCTTTTGTAATACAATACTCTCAATATTCTTTCAGTTCAGAATTCTTCTTTCCTGTACAATGGTGTTGATCATTTCTCAGCACAACCCATGCTATTCTTCATACTGGATACCCACAGCTCTGACTATTTAGCCACCAACTAATATAAAGTAATGGGGCCACTCTTCAGTCTGCAAGCCCTGAAGTAAATGTTGAAACCTACTCCACAGTGAACACAAAGTAAGCAGTTTGCTTTTAAGTTTGTTTAAGTGATTTTTACAGTGCCCCCTTTACCTTTCCATTAGTTTTGTGGTTAACCAAGGAGGAGCTGGGTATCCACTATGAAGCACAGCATAAATTGTGTTGTTGACCCTTCATCAACACCATCCATGAGAAAAAATATTAAAATAAAAAGACAAAGGAGAGGAGTCATGGGTAAAGTGAGGTCACAGCAGGTCAGACCCAGACAGGAAGCCCATCTCCACAGCCTCCTCCGGCCAGGATCCCTGTAATCAGAAAACAGAGTGAAGAGACAATCTCCAAATGTAAGACACTCCATCCCCCCAAAACACGACTTGTGAACTAGTGCACTGCAACCTTGCCCAGGCCCGACGGGGCCCGGCCCGGCCCGGCCCGGCGGGTTCGGCTGGGTAGGGCTTTTTTTTTAATGAATAATTCTGTCTTTTTTTTTTTTTTTTTTTTTTCATATAACTAGGGTTATAGGATAACCTTCGTTTTCCTTAAGTTTCGTTTTGTCTTTCGCGCAAGCTGTCATCAGAGAAACATTTGGATGTAATTACCGCAGCGCGCAGGGAGAACTCAGGGGACAAGTCGATTGGTTGTGTTGGAATATAGCCAGTTGGCGAACGTTTTAATTTGTTCTTGGATGTATGTAGCCGGTTGGCGAAGTTTTGTTAACGCTGTTCAACGCGTTGCTGACGTCAACCGCTAAGTGGTGAGTGATGTTTATTATTAGCTGGGTCGCTGCTGCCCTGTTCTGTTGTGCTTTCATTATGTTGCTCTGCTCGAAATATGATTTCTGTTTTCTGTTTGTTTATATAGTGACTGAGTAGGCTATTGTGTTGTGTGTGTGTGTGTGTGTGTGTGTGTGTGTGTGTGTGTGTGTGTGTGTGTGTGTGTGTGTGTGTGTGTGTGTGTGTGTGTGTGTGTGTGTGTGTGTGTGTGTGTGTGTGTGTGTGTGTGTGTGTGTGTGTGTGTGTGTGTGTGTGTGTGTGTGTGTGTGTGTGTGTGTGTGTGTGTGTGTGTGTCAAAGAAGATTCTATAGCCTTCAATACGTTTTACGAGGCTGCCGTGTGAGCACTGGGACGGCATTCTAATAAGAGCGAAACAGGCTATGTAAATGCTTCTTAGTTTTCAGCCGATATGCGTTATTTAGGCAGACCTATTGGACATTTTCGTTTTTGTTTATTTATTAAGTTAATATATAAAGTGTTTAGAATATTTAAAACAAAAAAATAATTTAATATTCTAATAAGAGGGAATCAGGCTATAGAATGGTTGTTAGTTTTCAGCATGATATGTGTTATTTAGTTAGACCTATTGGACATTTTCGTTTTTGTTTATTTATTAAGTTCATCTAAAACCGTGTTTTGAATATTTAAAACAAATAATAATAATAATAATAATAATAATATTTTTTCTGGTTTTCACGCAGGCTAGGGCTTAAAATATTATTTACAGTCAGGCTTATTTTCGGGGCAGGGCCTGAAGTTCACGGGCTCGGGCAGGGCACGGGCTTTATTTCAAGGCCCTTGCAGACCACTATTGTGAACCCTATAACCAACTCTACCGATGGGTACAACATTTACACCCCTGGGCCACAAGGACAGCCAGACGCTGCCCACTACCACTGTTTGCCCAGACGCCCAAGACGCTACCCAAGGCCTCACCGGCCCCGCAAGACGCCAAGGCCAGTGAGCACAGGGGTGAAGGGGCCACTCGAGCTATAGCCCGCCAGATGCGGGGCTACCTGACAAGAGAATGGACCCGAACCAGGGCCTCAATTTAAGAAGGAGAAAACATTTCTATTCCTTGGGGTGAAACAAGCTGAAGCAGACAGCTAGTATAATCAGCATGGGTCCAGTGAGCCAAAGCAACCTGCTTCAGGAGTAAAAATAGATCATGCAAAGTGATTAAAACCAGTTGAATTCTGAGGAAGACCTTGACAGTAACTGTACTAGCAAACAAAAAGAAGTGGTAGCTAGTAGCTAACGATACCTACATGCAGGAAAAATATCCCAAATCAACACAAAAAAAAGATTAAAATATTGCCACTGGTGAAAACCCTCCCCCCTTCCTCCTACTCCTCATCTTCATCTTCCTCCTCATGTTCCACCTCCTCTTCCTCCATTTCCTCTTCCTCCTCCTCCTCATCATCTTCATCTTCCTACTCATGTTCCACCTCCTCTTCCTCCTCCTCATCTTCATCTTCCTCCTCATGTTCCACCTCCTCTTCGCCCATTTCCTCTTCTTCCTCCTCTTCCTCCTCTTCCTCCTCATGTTCCACCTCCTCTTCCTCTTCCTCCTCCTCCTGGTCAGGATGGCTGTCGGCTGCTGTAATACAATCAAGCGTTACCTGAACCTGGTCATGCTGTCCAAGTAGTCCCGACCCCTCCTCTGCTGCTCAGCCAAGGAAGGGTCCAGGTCGGAGATCAGCTCCAGGTGAGCGGCTGTGTCCGTGGGTAACGGCTGCACAAAGTAGTCCTCCGTAGGGGGGACAGGGTGAGCAGGAGGGCACACAAAGTAGTCCTCCACAGGGGGGAAAGGGTGAGCTAGAGGGCAGACAAAGTAGTCCTCTGCAGGGGGGAAATGGTGAGCTGGAGGGCTCACAAAGTAGTCCTCCGCAGGGGAGACAGGGTGAGCTGGAGAGCAGACAAAGTAGTCCTCTGCAGGGGGGACAGGGTGAGCTGGAGAGCAGACAAAGTAGTCCTCCAAAGGGGGGACAGGGTGAGCTGGAGGGCAGACAAAATAGTCCTCCGCAGGGGGGACAGGGTGATCTGGAGGACACACAGAGGGGACAGGTTTTAACACACAATTTAACATGAGAAAAGGTTTCCTCGACATTCTTTTATTTTATTATCTTTATTTATTTATTTATTTATTCATACCATGGTAAACAGGATCATAGATGAGTGGAGGGTAGAAGGATGGAGGGTAGACCATGAAGGCCTCTGGATGACCTGAAAAGTAAACAGCCAAGGTCATCATCAATGTTATACAAAGTACAAAAAGATTAAATAATAATAACAGTAATTGTAACTGAGGGGTTACAATACCCTGACTGTATTAAAGATTGTGATATATTAAACCACTACTAGTTATGTACTTTAATTACTGGCCATACAGTACATGAATATATATGGTGAACACCCACACAAGAATACGGCATTGACACATAAAGTTCTATTGGAGGGTTATTTATTATTATTAAGCAACGTTAGGTTACAGATTGAGAATTAGGCTCGCGCTTGTATGGCGAAGAACATACGTAAAGTCAGTCAAGAGCATAAGTCAATGAGAATAGTAGGACTACTAGGATGGGTCTAAGCTGACGCCACCTGTGGTATAGCAATTATATGGGCCACACCGGTACCAGCTGTAGACACTGGGGGGTTCCCTCCGGGGTGTAAGGCCGGTAGGGGTAGAGGAATGTTCGGGTACAAAGTCTGGGTCAACGAGGAATAACGAGGCTCCAGATACAGGAGCCGGTGCATGTACTCCCTTGATCAGCAGACAAAGCAATAGTTGTAATCCAATATGCTCGATAGCATTGACGACAGCTAGCCAGCCCCTTCCAAGAGGCGGGCCCGAGTGGTGATCCTCACGGGGGGTAAATCCCAAACGACAGTGGAATCAACGGTGCTCTTCTCCAGTGGTCACGGTCCCAAAGCAATATAATCGAACCAGAAATGGTTCTGCAATCGCCGGTGTCGATTCTCCTGTGTACATATCCAACGGTTCTCGCCTAGGACTCCTCGGGTGTGGGCACGGATTTAGGCCGCACAGCCTGGATAAGTGCACTAGCTAAATACACGACGAACCGATGGTAATGCTGGTCACTGAAGAACTGTAGCCGCACGATACACTATAAATGATCGACTATTACTTCACATTAGATTAAGTCGAACTCAACGTTACTGCGTTAAACTCTGACACTTTAGCATTCTATTCGCACACGGTTCTCAATGCTCTATTTAGATGCAAGGTTGCTCACTTCACTGCACGTTGACTCGTGGTGAAGGCATTAAGGTTTTGGTAAGACTACTGCTGTTTACACCTGCGCCGTATTTATACGTAAAGTGAATATCTAGTGCCAACCTCAGTTCTTGTCTCGTATTACTACGCAGACTCTGGGCATGTACCGACATGCCCGGAGTTGCCTTTGAACTTACCGTTGGGGGCTTGGTCGTTGGCGCCTGGGGTCGCTGTCCAATAGGAGAGCGAATATTACTCTGGTTTGTACACAGGTAAAGGGATATTCCGTGTATATATACAAATAATATACAAGGTATATCAAACGATACAAATATATATTCAGTTTAATCTGACCCTTTGCAACAGTAATAATAACATGTGTTTTTTTAATTACAGTTGAATGAAATGATGTAGATGGAACAGCATCATCTATACATAATTTCATTGAGCTGTAAATAACACAAGGATTCAGTGTCCTCTGATGACATTCAAACTCATTAACTCTCAATAACTGTCAAACTAAATGAATGTGTGCAAAACTGTTTAGAGCCTTGGGATATGTGTTAGATTATGTGCAAAATAAATAGTTTATTCAGTGAAGAACGCTTACATGGTATTTAAATGAAAATGTAAATCTCTCATAATTGTAAATCATTTGTAGGCCTATTCTGTGACTCTTTCAATGTCTGACCCATTCACAGTAGATATACAAAGGTCATTGTAAACTATATCTCTGTCTCAGTTTCAGGTTCTCAGTGGCTAGTTTCACAGAATTGTTTCTGCTATCTTGTCTATATAGCTAGTGTCAGAAGATGGGAGTCTATAAATCCCAGTCACATGGAATGGATTATTAGATCCCAAATCAAGCTTCAGTGTAACGAACTCAAAGCATTTTGGAACAGTATATAGCATTTAAAACATTGACAGGGAAACACGATTTTACATAGATATCCTATATATATTATATATCTTCCAATTATATCCACTCTAAATAAATTGTATGGTCCAAATCTATGGATGATTCACTATATCAAACTTTTTCAACCAAGATTCAGACAACACTAAGATATCTGGTCTGATTAAATCTTTTCTGAAGAAGACTTCTTATATTTAAGTGGACCAGACCCAGACCCTTTCTTTAAAAGTATGCAGTTATGTGGTTGGGTGGGTTTTAACTCAAATTTTGAACCTGCATGCAAATTAAAATAAAGAAAAGAAGATATATAATACTATTTTCATTTAGATTTTTTTTCTTACCAAACAATAAAGCAGGAGTCTGATAGACGATGAGTCCAGGAGGTGCATCGGCAGGTCCAAACGACTGGATGTAAAAGTAGCTCATTGTGAAAGTGTGTGTTTCTCTTGGAGCAGAGTAAACCGACAAGATCTCTAATACAAATTTCAACCACAACAAGGCTACATGCTAAATCAGCTCTGTTCTGTTGCCATAACAACATAACAATATCAATACTCTGCTAGATGCATCATATAGAATCTAATTGTGTTTTTGTTTGTTTTTTAATTAAAATCACAATGGCAACTAGTTTAAATTAGAAACCTGTCTCTTTTCACAGCATTTTCATAGATTGGTCAACACAGGTCAAACGTATTTAAAAAAAATATGATTATAATATTAATAATAATATTATTATTATTATTATTATAACAACAATAATTATCATTGTTATTATCATAATGTAGGAGACGGGAAATCACGACCAGAGAGAGTGAAGTTTCTTTGACCACACATCAGTGTGCATCATTTATTAGCATAGCGTGGATACCACAACAAACCAAGCCAAGAGTTCATATGGCCGCTCTAGCTACCCACAATGCCCTGTGTCCTTAAAGTGACAGTGTAGGTGGATTATGTCCAGTCCATGTAAGTGTAACGGATATGTGCCGCGATAGTGTGACTACGGCACATAGAAGTAAAACTCACTCCACAGAGGCATCCAAACTGAGCGCTTAGGAGGGAATTCCTTTCTTGGCGCAGCGGTTTGCGATGCTGGCCCCGGTGCGGACGCCCGGGGTTCGACTCCCACTCAAGGCACGGTCGAAGTAGTGGCAGGTTCAGCGTCGAACCGGCTACAGTGGTGCCGTGACCCGGATGCCTTGGGTGGTGTGAGTTTAGGGGGGGTGAATGTAACGGATATGTGCCGCGATAGTGTGACTACGGCACATAGAAGTAAAACTCACTCCCCAGAGGCATCCAAACTGAGCGCTTAGGAGGGAATTCCTTTCTTGGCGCAGCGGTTTGCGATGCGCCCGGGGTTCGACTCCCACTCAAGGCACGGTCGAAGTAGTGGCAGGTTCAGCATTGAACCGGCTACATAAGTGTCCATGTAAGTGGCCACTACAATAACAACAATAATTATTATTAATAATAATTATAGTTATTATTATTATTATTATTATTATTATTATTATTATTATTATTATTATTATTATTATTATAACAACAATAATGATCATTATTATTATAACAACAATAATCATTATTAATTATTATTATTATTATTATTATTATTATAGTTATTATTATTAATAATAATAATAATAATAATAATAATAATAATAATAATAATAATAATAATAATAATAATAATAATAATAATAATAATAATAATAATAATAATAATAATAATAATAATAATAATAATAATAATAATAATAATAATAATAATAATAATAATAATAATAATAATAATAATAATAATAATAATAATAATAATAATAATAATAATAATAATAATAATAATAATAATAATAATAAGGCTCTGGGTGAAACCATAAATAATACTGACCTATTTATTCATTATTCTGTATCTATGGTTACCCATTCATTATCATTGGTAGTGATTCTTATATCTCAGTGTATCTTAAAAGGGCCAACATGTTTCAAATAGGTCTGATCTTGGACGCTCCCTGGTTCCTTATGAGAAACGTGTTTTAATTTCTAATAATGAGATGAAAATGAACACATGAATCAAAAGGCAGCCTGGATTACTGACCAGGCATTGTGGGTAATCAGGGCCCACCAGGCCCTGGGACTGGGAGCCCCAGGATTCGTATGGATATTAATTGCATCATCTCACTAATTACACCGGAGGAAATGCAGCAATGCTTCCAGTGATGACATTTGTGTTCCTTAATCAAAACCCCTTTTATTTGTATTTCTTTGACAAAATAAATGTCAGTGAGGGGGAGAGAGATGAGTCTGTTTGTATGTATAGAGAGGAGGAGAGATGAGTCTGTCTGTATGTATAGAGAGGAGGAGAGATGAGTCTGTCTGTATGTATAGAGAGGAAGAGAGATGAGTCTTTGCTATCGCCTTTGCTATTGCTATTATTATTGTAACTGAGGGGTTACAAAACCCGGACTGTATTAAAGATTGTTTAGATTAAACCACTACTAAATATTATTACTTGCCAGACAGTACAGTTAGGTAAATATGGCAGACACTCAATTGACGGCACGGGGACAAAGAGATCACGTTTACAGTATTTTAATAGTAATCAATATACAACTGAATTATCACGTTGCTCTTTTAATAGTGAAATGATAGTAGAATGTCAGAGTATCAAAGTCAAGGGGAATGAATAATTCCTAGGTTAAGAATACTCGACCGGAGCTCTGCATGGAGTGAGAGAGGCGATACAGGGCAAGCGAGGGGGATAGCTGGAGACAATGATTTCCCCCACGGAGTTGTACGCTCCAGAGGAATTGAAGAATAGTCGGATACTCCTGCGGTCACTGAAGAAAAGGGGTTCTCGTACGGATCCAGTCCTTGTAATCCAAGTGTCCGATGGCAGGGTAATAGCTCTTAATCCAAAGCCCGATAGCAGTGATAGTAGCTAGCTAGCTTCGTTGGTCCTAGAAGCTAGCCCGATGAAGGTCTTCAGGTGTAGTTAGATCCAAGCGCTGATGGTCTTAACTATGCTCTTCTCCACGTTACTTCGCTTACACAAGTCACTATAATACACCAACAATGGTTCTACAATATTAGGGTCGTATCTAAGTAGCTACTAGCTATCCGTAACGATACACCGCGGTAGGCTTCCACTGCTCACATGTTCACTCGTTCTGCTGTTAGGTTACTTCACACTTCACCTCGTGTTCTGATACTCGTTACGTTAAGTTCACACACAGCTGCACATTAGATTAGGTTCACACTACGGCTGCTGCGCCTTCTACAATATATATACTCAGAGTGATTTCTAGAGCGCAACCGAATTACTTGTCCGGAATCACTGTGCCGGCTTAGGGCATGTCCGAACTTGCCCGGACACGTCTTTGAACTTGTCTGGGGGGCGCGACTGCTGGCGCCGCCAATGTCAAGGGCGGTGTCCAATGAGGCGAGCGAATAATACTATGATTCAAACGGAAGCTTAAAGGTATATAGCTTATATATATAAATAATATACAAGTTATACAAAATAATAAACGCAGATTCTCAGTGTTAATCTGGCCCTTCAGAACAATTATGATTACTATTATTTCTCACATGCATAAAAATGGGTTGTTGGAATTTGGACAAAGGTTCATGTGCGCCCTCACCTCAACTAGGCCTACTGTCACAGAGATAACTCAGAGCTCCAGTGTCTGCATTTAGACATAGTCTGAGTAGGCGGAGGTGCATCACAATGTCATGCCAACATGCTGCCACCCCCAGATGCACCACCCCACCCGTTTCAGCGCAAGCTGGTTCAGCCTTGAAATAACCCAACGGTAGATGTAATACCAGCCACCTTTCAGTCACCAGCTTACAGCTGTGATACACCCTCCTGTCTGGGCCGGGGATCGAACCAGCGACCTTTGGGTTACTGACCGGCCTATTTTCCCTCTAGGCCATCCTGCCTCCAATTAGTTATTTTGTCAAGAGCACTGAACTTAGAAACCTGATGATTGCTAGAATGGCTCTACTGTGTTGAATTGGGCTGATATAATTTCTCCCTTTTCACATTACCAAAACTGGACGGGACCAGACTTTAAGCTGGATGTAAAAGAGGAAAACACAGAACTCCTTCGTTTTCCATAGTGTTTGATCAGTCTTGTTTGTATAGGCTGCTGAAACCCACCCCGGAAGAGGACATGCTGTTGGCAAATGGTTCTGGTCAAACCCTCTGGCCTCGGGAAGCCTTTGGAGACCTACTTCAGAACCATCCCGAGACACACAGCCTCTCCTGCGCATGGTGATGCTTTTGTTCTCCAGACACGCACCATTCCAAATATTGTGTTGGCTGCTTGCAGCTACATTTATTATTATATTTCTGAACAACAGGGAAATCGTAAATTGTGAATGTGATAACTCCAACAGCTTTCATTCAAATATTTTCTAAATTGATGTGCACATTCATGACCCCTAGAGGAAGAAGCCTATTGATTTTGGTGACCCCATGACGTTTCCTTAACTCATTGGGCGCCATACCCGAGATAGGTCGGGTTATCTCGCCATGCGTTGAGCGCCATACCCGAGATTTCTTGGGTTTTTATCCTTTGATATTTTTCCTTTGATCCCTGTTCCAAACATCCAGCCGGAGCTCCCTGGCACAACATTGGAATTGCAATGACGATCGAAATCCGCCAGGTCGCAGTATCGCCTACCTTATGAACATCATGGGCCAGCTATTAGTGTGTTAGTGCCAGCCCCCAAACAACTAGGTACTCTTTGCGAGCAGCAGTGAGCAGGACACGTTCGACAATCGCGATCGCCTAGAGCGAACTATTGGATATTATGAAAAAGACTAAATGGATTATATGGATGATGATTATGAACGATCAGGTGTGTTTGTTGGACTAAGCACTACTGGTAAAACGTAAAATAACTATAATCAAACCGACCGATGAGGAAACCTATTCGGCTCCGTGGTATAGTCTGGCCCGAGCACACAATAGTAACCTGGCTGCAATGCAATGGCGAGTGAACTATTGGATATTATGAAAAAGACAAAATGGATTATATGGATGATGATTATGGACGATAAGGTGCGTTTGTTGGACTAACCACTACTGGTAAAACGTAAAACAACTATAATCAAACCGACCGATGAGGAAACCTATTCGGCTCCGGCTTTGTGAAGAAACAAGGTCATGTGTTTACCTTTGACCTGGCAATAATATAGGTTTCAAGCGAGCAGCCGTGAGATTTGCGCATACGCTGCACAAAACACACTTTATCTCACAATCTAGAAAACGAGCCTGGATTTTTGTGAAAAAAGGCAATGTTTAGCTTGGAATTGTGAACGAACGAAGGTATGTAGAAACAAACTATTTTTTACATGTTGGACTAGAAATAGTGTCTGTCAAATGAGCCATAGTATTGTTTCCATAGCTATAATATAGAATATACAATAGCTCCGCAAGATCGTGAAATATCGTGAAAATGGTCAAGAAAAGCTGGCGCCAGCCAGTACAGATGGGGAAAGTCAGTGGCGCTCAAAGAGTTAAGTGCCACCATCAGGCCAATTTTTTTTTTTCAAATGTGTTTATCTCCCGATCCGTCATGTAGTCATGAAACTGGTATCCAGAGATGTGTCTACTCAACACAGCTGCACAACTTTGCCATAAGGACCTATGAAGTCCGCCATAATGGGATTTACGCCATCTTGAATTATTGGAAAAACCAACCTTTTTTCATACTCCCTCTAGCCTTTCTGAAAAAAGCATGGTAAACAGGAAATGATGTTACCTGTGAATGCACTGTCCGACTTCCACCAAACTAAGACAAATATGTTTGCCTTACAATAGCAAGGAAAAATTCAGAGTCACCGTGCCTCATGGTGGCGCTATTCTCATAAAACTAAAAACATGAACTACTCCTCAATGGCTCAGATAAGCATGTTCAGAAGGTGGATTGAGAATTTGGGCTATATATGGGGATATACTTGCTGTCGTATTACCAACAGCTCAGTTAATAGTGAGTTAAGTTGGGGGTGACAGTGGTTCGGGAGGTAGAGTAGTTGTCTGGTAATCCGAAGGTTCCCGGTTCAATTCCTGCTCCTCCCGGGAAGCGCATCTAAGTGTCCTTGAGCAAGACACTTAACCCCTAATTGCACCCGACGAGCAGGTCGGCACCTTGCATGGTTGCTTCTGCCATCTGTGTGTGAATGTGAGTGAATGGGTCAAATGTGAGGAACAAATTGTAAAGAGCTTTGGATAAAAGCACTATATAAAGATGCACCATTTAATAATAAAGATGCACCATTTAATAAACCTTGGGAACAGCATACATTGTGCATGTGTGTGTGTGTGTGTTTGGAATCTACGTGTACCATATATTAAATAGTGCCCTACTTTGCTGTTTGGACAGTTTATATGAGGGATGGTGACAGTTGCTGTGGGTGTGTTGTTGTTGTTGTTGTTGTTGTTGTGGAAAAATATGCTGCTTTTACCCCATTCATGTCTACAACATGAAAGCAGTTGGAAGCGGGAGGAACAGACGTACCTACAGTAGGTAGCGTTACAACGGCTAGGCTTTCATCCGCTCCCTTTGTTCAGCCTGTCATCTGTAGGAAGTGAGTTCTCTTAGCCTTTGTTTGGCAGGGGTGAGAGAGAGAGAGAGAGAGAGAGAGAGAGAGAGAGAGAGAGAGAGAGAGAGAGAGAGAGAGAGAGAGAGAGAGAGAGAGAGAGAGAGAGAGAGAGAGAGAGAGAGAGAGAGAGAGAGAGAGAGAGAGAGAGAGAAAGAGAACAATAGAGATAGATGGAGAGAGGGGGAGGGAGGGAAAGAGATGAACATGAAAAAAAGAGATATGTGGAGAGGAATGGAAGGGAGAGAGAGATGGAGAGAGGGAGGGAGAGAGATGGAGAGAGAGATGGGGAGAGGGAGGGAGAGAGACATGGGGAGAGGGAGGGAGAGAGACATGGAGAGAGAGATGGAGAAAGACATGGAGAGAGGGAGGGGGAGAGAGATGGAGAGAGGGAGGGAGAGAGACATGGAGAGAGGGAGGGAGAGAGACATGGAGAGAGAGACGGAGGGAGGGAGGGAGGGAGGGAGGGAGGGAGGGAGGGAGGGAGGGAGGGAGGGAGGGAGGGAGGGAGAGACAGAGAGAGGGAGGGAGGGAGAGAGGGAGGGAGAGAGATGGAGAGAGGGGGAGAGAGACAGTGTGAGCATGGTGGCAGGTCTGTAGCTCTCACCTCCATAGCCATGAAGTGCTTTGAGAAGCTAGTAAAGGGCTACATCTGCTCCTCCCTCCCCATCAACCTGGACCCCCTGCAATTTGCATACCGCCCCAACAGGTTCACGGAGGACGCCATAGCCCATGTGCTGCACACAGCAGCATCACACCTGGACAAGAGGCAGGGGAACTATGTGAGAATGCTATTCATCGACTACAGCTCAGCATTCAATACTATAGTCCCCTCCAAACTCATTGCCAAGCTCAGGGACCTGGGCTTGAACTATGACCTCTGCCAGTGGGTCTTGGACTTCCTGACGGGCAGACCCCAGGTGGTGAGAGCAGGCAACTGCACCTCCTCATCCATCACCCTCAACATAGGGGGCCCCCAGGGCTGTGTTCTGAGTCCCCTCCTCTACTCCCTGTACACACATGACTGTGTGGCTCAGCGGAACAACACAATCATCAAATTTGCTGACGACACAGTAGGGATGGGCCTGATCTCTGCAAACGACGAGAGGGCCTACCTGGAAGAGGTCAAGGTCCTGGCGGGATGGTGCCAAGAGAACAGCCTCTCCCTGAACATCAGCAAAACAAAGGAGATGATTGTGGACTTTAGGAGGTCGGGGGTCAGGGACTACAGCCCCCTCAGCATCGATGGGGCACCGGTTGAGAGAGTGAACAGTTTTAAGTACCTCGGAGTCCACATATCTGAGGACTTGACATGGACCACACACATTGACAGTGTTGTGAAGAAGGCACGGCAACGCCTCTACTTCCTCAGGCGCCTAAGGAAGTTCCAAGTCAGTCAGAAGATCCTTAAGAACTTCTACTCATGTACAATAGAGAGCATCCTGACTGGCAATATCACCGCCTGGTTTGGGAATAGCACCGCACAAGACCGTAGAAGACTACAGAGAGTGGCCCGTTCAGCCGAGCACACAATTGGAGGGGGGCTTCCCACTCTCCAGAACATTTACAACAAGCGGTGCAGGGGTAAGGCTAAGAGAATTATCAAGGACTCCAGCCACCCAAACAACTGCCTCTTTGAACTGCTGCGGTCAGGCAAGCGATACCGGAGTCTCATGGCAAGCACAGAAAGACTCAGGGCCCTTTCTCACTCACCATTCGGGGTCGAATCAGCGCCGCTTCGCACCCAAAAGGGGTGTGTCCGTCTGAGTGAGAACACTCCCCCCCGCCCCCGCCCCCCGCTGATTCGTCCCCGGGGGCGCTGAACCTGGACCGGTGAAATAGGTGGTTTCGGGTGCGGGCCAGTGGGAGCGGGGGGCGTGACACACACAACATCGTTACTGTAATGCTTTCATGCTTGCTTGAATTTTGGGCTGATAAAACCACACAGCAACAACTGGACAATACCCACAAAAACGATATTTATGGGCAATTTGCGAGTTCAGACCTCAACCAAAACAAGCATGTGGAGCCTCACAGCTCAGTGGATGAAAACATGAAGCCACGTTACAACGCACAGCACTTCCCTGGCTCGCATTAGGCCTGGCAATTTTGTTTGCCATTGCTTATGTCTAAACATTGGTTTCTTGTTCGAATGCATTTATTTCTATTAGACCAGTGGTGCCCAACCAGTCGGCCGTGGTCGACCAGTAGATCAATGACATGTAATATAATTGCCACGAGCGATGGGATAATGTTAGCTTCTGAACAGGCTAAGCTAACTAGCGTTAGCCGTTAGCTTAGCGTTTGCCATTGATATGTCTACTGTACTTTCTTGTTCGAATGCATTTATTTCTATAGACCAGTGGTGCCCAACCAGTCGGCCGTGATAGACCGGTAGATCAATGACATGCAATATAATTGCCACGAGCGATGGAATAATGTTAGCTGCTGAACAGGCTAAGCTAACTAGCGTTAGCCGTTAGCTTAGCGTTATCGTTAACCCTGCAAAACGCTCAAAAGCGGACTCCACAACACCAGTTCCATTTGTGAGAAAAGGGGGGTGGGTTATATTGACAAGGCTTGACAACAGAGGTTCAAATATAACTTCATATTTATTGGTTATTTGTTTATTTTATATCAGCATCCAGTCTCCACCACCGTGTTAACACACTTCCTGTGTTTACATTTTCGAGCATGACATCATCGCCTACGGCAAGCTTACAAGCTCAAAACGCAAACCGTAAACAGAACCTGGAACGAACCAAGACTGAAGTGTGTACACAAACTAGAGGGGGGAGAGGGGGGGGGGGGGGGTTCGCACCCAAAAGACGGACCGAGACGGAACGAGACGGAACGGAGCTGAATGGTGAGTGAGAAAGCACCCTCAGAAGAAGCTTCTATCCCCAGGCCATCAGGTTGCTCAACGAACAATAACACTATGCAACAACCATCAAATGCACTCACAGCACACACATCCACACGCACACACTCACTTTAAACAAACAACACACTGCAGCACCCACTCTCCACACTTTAGAACACCTAGACACACATTATATTTATTGGCAAAGAATTTGCACTACAACCCATACATCATCCCATTTCTGCTTTGCACTATATAGTATATTGTATATTAGTATATTGCATAGTATATTGTATGGTAACTCAGTTACTTCTATTCTGCATTGAACATTGTATATATGTACATACTGAACACTTGTGTCTACGTACGTGACTTCTTTTTTTTTACATGCTATACTTATTTTATTTCATACTTATCTTTTTGTCTAGCACAGTCTCTGGAGCGTAACAGAAAGAAGCATTTTGTATAAAAGTATTCTGTACTTCTGTATGACAACTATTAAAGAAACTTGAAACTTGAACTTGTGAAGAAGGCACGGCAACGCCGCTACTTCCTCAGGCGCCTAAGGAAGTTCCAAGTCAGTCAGAAGATCCTTAAGAACTTCTACTCATGCACAATAGAGAGCATCCTGACTGGCAATATCACCTCCTGGTTTGGGAATAGCACCGCACAAGACCGTAGCAGACTACAGAGAGTGGCCCGTTCAGCCGAACGCACAATTGGAGGGGGGCTTCCCACTCTCCAGGACATTTACAACAAGCGGTGCATGGGTAAGGCTAAGAGAATTATCAAAGACTCCAGCCACCCAAACAACTGCCTCTTTGAACTGCTGCGGTCAGGCAAGCGATACCGGAGTCTCATGGCAAGCACAGAGAGACTCAGAAGAAGCTTCTATCCCCAGGCCATCAGGATGCTCAACGAACAATAACACTATGTAACAACCATCAAATGCACTCACAGCACACACATCCACATGCACACACTCACTTTAAACAAACAACTCACTGCAGCACCCACTTTACCTACTTTAGAACACCTAAATACACTTTATATTTATTGGTAAAGAATTTGCACTAAAACCCATACCTCATTACACCTTACTGTAAATTGTACCTAAATTGTACCTCATCCCATCTCTGCTTTGCACTGTATAGTATATAGTATATTGTATGGTAACTCAGTTACTTCTACTCTGCATTGAACATTGTATATATACTGAACACTTTTGTCTACATACCTGACTTCTATTTTATACTTGCTATACTTATTTTATACTTATCTATTTTTGTCTAGCACAGTCTCTGGAGCGAAACAGAAAGAAGCATTTTGTATAAAAGTATTCTGTACTTCTGTATGACAACTAATAAAGAAACTTGAACTTGAAACTTGAACTTGAGGTCACACTGCACCTGCTATAGGCAACAGATATGCTGTCAGTGTTGCTTCTGTAGCAGACTCTCTATTCTCTTTCACAAACACACACAAATAAACACACACGTCTCACACACAAATAAACACACACATGTGTGTATTACGCATGCCCCTCCAACAACCTGATCAGAGCCTCCTGCATCTCTTTCAAACTTCCCCTCCCTCTTTTTCTCTCTTGATTCTTTACACCTCTCCTCCTCATCCTCCTCTTTTTCCTTCTCCTCCTGCCTTCCTTCAGACAAAGGTGAGCAGACAGTGATGATCACACTGGAGCCCAGAGCATGCATATGATTACTGACACACACAAGCACTCGCACACATGCATGCACACACACATAGACAGGCATACACATACACATGCATGCACACACGTAGACAGGCACACACATGCATACACACACACACACATGGACAGGCACACACATGCACTCTCACACATACATACACACACAGACATAGACACGCACACACATGCACTCTCACACATGCATACACACACACATACACACATACATGCACTCTCACACATGCATACACACACACACACACACACACACACACACACACACATATATATATACGCACACACATATAGACACACACACACATGCATACATACACGCAGACACGCACTCTCACACATGCATACACACACACATGGACACGCACACACACACGCACTCACACATGCACCCCCCCACACACACACATAGAAAGGCGCACACATACACACACACACACACACACACACACACACACACACACACACACACACACACACATGGAAAGGCACACACCCCCTCCTTGGCAGCCAAACAATGAGCTCCGCTACACTCATCTCCATCATCTTTATCTCACAAGCAGACTATAGAACGCTGCTCTTTTCTCCTCTCGCTCTCTCCGACTGAAACATTTACATTCTAGTCGCTCAGCAGACGCTGGTATTCACTGTCACTGACATTGGAATCTGTAATTCATAATCGGAGTCATCAACAAAAGAAAACAACTGGCGTGGCCTCAGCGTCACTAATAGAAGAACTGTGGTGTGTGTTGTTAGAATAATCGCAGAGCAGGACAGAGGAACTGTGGTGTGTGTTGTTAGAATAATCCCAGAGCAGGACAGAGGAACTGTGGTGTGTGTTGTTAGAATAATCCCAGAGCAGGACAGAGGAACTGTGGTGTGTGTTGTTAGAATAATCCCAGAGCAGGACAGAGGAACTGTGGTGTGTGTTGTTAGAATAATCGCAGAGCAGGACAGAGGAACTGTGGTGTGTGTTGTTAGAATAATCCCAGAGCAGGACAGAGGAACTGTGGTGTGTGTTGTTAGAATAATCCCAGAGCAGGACAGAGGAACTGTGGTGTGTGTTGTTAGAATAATCGCAGAGCAGGACAGAGGAACTGTGGTGTGTGTTGTTAGAATAATCCCAGAGCAGGACAGAGGAACTGTGGTGTGTGTTGTTAGAATAATCGCAGAGCAGGACAGAGGAACTGTGGTGTGTGTTGTTAGAATAATCCCAGAGCAGGACAGAGGGAGCAGGGAGGGAGACAGAGAGAGACTAGTAATAGTAACACTTTAAATTAGAAAGGGTAATTTACTGGTTACACTGCTGGCCAGTATGACCACTACCATATACCTGTGTATCACTGTACATATAAATATTACAACTCTGTACATAAATCGGATTTGTAATACGCCAAGTAGTACTAATTTATATTATTTATACCCAGTTTAATCACCTGTACATTGTATATTACTATTGCACTTTACTGTTACATTTGCACTTATTTTCACTGTACTGTACTCGACAATACATTTGAATATATAATATAATATAATATAGAATTTTGAGAACTGAACGTTTTGAACGGTGACACCAGCTGCCGGTTATAGAGATCCAAAGATGGCGCTGATGAAAAAAAAAACACAAAGAACATTACAAATGCACACACCTGAAAGGGTTAAAGCGAGAAGGGGGGCAGCTGTGTTTGTAATGTTGTCCTATGAGCCTCCTCCAGCCTGAGACATCTCCATATGAAAGGACACTCTAAACACACATACACATTTCCTAATGCAACTCAAACACCAGGGAGGGAATCTATTCGCCATGTATGTGTGTGAGTGAGTGATGAGTGTGCGCGTGTGTGAGAGTGTGTGCGTGCATGCGTGAGTGAGTGAGTGAGTGAGTGAGTGAGTGAGTGAGTGAGTGTGTGTGCGCGTGAGTGAGTGAGTGAGTGAGTGAGTGTGTTCGTGTGTGTGTGCGTGCGTGCGTGCGTGCGTGCGTGCGTGCGTGCGTGTGTGCGTGCGTGCGTGTGTGTGTGTGTGTGTGTGTGTGTGTGTGTGTGTGTGTGTGTGTGTGTGTGTGTGTGTGTGTGTGTGTGTGTGTTTTAGCAGGTGGTCGAAGGACAAAATGGTAATAAATGTGATTCAAGTGGCCTGGTCTCCACCTGATGCACACAGATCCATCCTCCCAGACGAGGCACAAACTCAATTCAATAGGCTGTGAACGGGACCACCAGTTGTTTCACCGGACCGTATATCACACCGTGTCACGCAAATGACACGGAAAAACCAGAGCGGGCGATAACAAGGTGTCCGCCCCACTGATTACAGTGGCTTACATCGATGTTGAAACGACGATGTTATGACAGCTGAATTAGCTTTTCACAGCACGCTGCCTTGACTGTTTGAATAGAGCACAGGGGGAGGTTTCCTTAAGAAAAATATACTAAAAAAGAAACACAAGAAAGTATTTCTCTTGTCTATCCGTCTGAAGGTCTGTCTATCTGTCTGGCCTGTCTGTCTGAAGGTCTGTCTGGCCTGTCTGTCTGAAGGTCTGTCTATCTGTCTGGCCTGTCTGTCTGACGGTCTGTCTGAAGGTCTGTCTATCTGTCTGGCCCGTCTGTCTGAAGGTCCGTCTGGCCTGTCTGTCTGAAGGTCTGTCTATCTGTCTGGCCTGTCTGTCTGACGGTCTGTCTGAAGGTCTGTCTATCTGTTTGGCCTGTCTGTCTGAAGGTCTGTCTGAAGGTCTGTCTATCTGTCTGGCCTGTCTGTCTGAAGGTCCGTCTGGCCTGTCTGTCTGAAGGTCTGTCTATCTGTCTGACCTGTCTGTCTGAAGGTCTGTCTATCTGTCTGGCCTGTCTGTCTGAAGGTCTGTCTGGCCTGTCTGTCTGAAGGTCTGTCTGGCCTGTCTGTCTGAAGGTCTGTCTATCTGTCTGGCCTGTCTGTCTGACGGTCTGTCTGAAGGTCTGTCTATCTGTCTGGCCCGTCTGTCTGAAGGTCCGTCTGGCCTGTCTGTCTGAAGGTCTGTCTATCTGTCTGGCCTGTCTGTCTGACGGTCTGTCTGAAGGTCTGTCTATCTGTTTGGCCTGTCTGTCTGAAGGTCTGTCTGAAGGTCTGTCTATCTGTCTGGCCTGTCTGTCTGAAGGTCCGTCTGGCCTGTCTGTCTGAAGGTCTGTCTATCTGTCTGACCTGTCTGTCTGAAGGTCTGTCTATCTGTCTGGCCTGTCTGTCTGAAGGTCTGTCTGGCCTGTCTGTCTGAAGGTCTGTCTGGCCTGTCTGTCTGAAGGTCTGTCTGGCCTGTCTGTCTGAAGGTCTGTCTGGCCTGTCTGTCTGAAGGTCTGTCTGGCCTGTCTGTCTGAAGGTCTGTCTATCTGTCTGGCCTGTCTGTCTGAAGGTCTGTCTGGCCTGTCTGTCTGAAGGTCTGTCTGGCCTGTCTGTCTGAAGGTCTGTCTGGCCTGTCTGTCTGAAGGTCTGTCTATCTGTCTGGCCTGTCTGTCTGAAGGTCTGTCTGGTCTGTCTGTCTGAAGGTCTGTCTGGCCTGTCTGTCTGAAGGTCTGTCTGGCCTGTCTGTCTGTCTATCTGTCTGGCCTGTCTGTCTGAAGGTCTGTCTGGCCTGTCTGTCTGAAGGTCTGTCTGGCCTGTCTGTCTGAAGGTCTGTCTGGCCTGTCTGTCTGAAGGTCTGTTGTCTGGTAGAGGAGCCTCCAGTGAAGCTGCTGACTGACAGCTTGAGTCAGAAAAAATGAAATATGGGAGATTTTAGCACCTTTCAACAGACGACACTCCAGGGACGGATAGTTAAATGTAATGGTTTGTTTGGTTTGGAAGCATAATGTGCGTGTGTGTGTGTGTGTGTGTGTGTGTGTGTGTGTGTGTGTGTGTGTGTGTGTGTGTGTGTGTGTGTGTGTGTGTGTGTGAGTGAGTGAGTGAGTGTGTGTGTGTGTGTGTGTGTGTGTGTGTGTGTGTGTGTGTGTGTGTGTGTGTGTGTGTGTGTGTGTGTGTGTGTGTGTGTGTGTGTGTGTGTGTGTGTGTGTGTGTGTGTGTGTGTATGTGTGTGTGTGTGTGTGTGTGTGTGTGTGTGTGTGTGTGTGTGTGTGTGTGTGTGTTTTCGCTTCTAACCAAGAGGGCATTAAGCTAGCAGCCGGGCTGGCCTGATGACTTCACGCACAGTTAATTAGCCAAGCTAGATATTTCCATCCAACACTTACTTCCACAGACAGACAGGTAGCTACCACACACACACACACACACACACACACACACAGGCTATGTGTCAAAAAGTCCACTCTGCCATTTTAGGCCATGGTTAGACTAGTGTTTTTGTGGCGTTTTTTTATACGTTTTTGAATACGTTTCATGTCCCTATTACACAGAAATGCGTTTTTTGGCGTTTTTTTGTGGATACGGCTGAAACGCTAAATTGTGTTTGCGTTTTGGAGAACCGCTAAAAAACGCGCCGACAACAGCGTGTAGTCAGCACGGAGCCGTTGTTGCGAAAACGCCCATGCGCAGTAGATACCACCGCGTGCCCTCACCAACGTCCGGTGACGACGTTGTAGAGAACCGGAAGAGAACAGGATCCAGTCATATTTTTTCAGCACTGGATAACTCAACATGGACGATCAGGTAGCTCAGGTGTTTATGCTTGTACAATCGCTATTCAGGATGTTGATGTCACAGCGCGCTGCTATAACAGCACGCGCTATAGCAAGAGATGATATAGAAAGACGTGCTAGAACAAGACGTGCTATAACAAGACGTGCTATAGCAAGCCGCCGCGCTATCAGCCAGTTGGAAATGTTGCACACACACGAAAATCCCCGTCTCCGGGTTCAGCAATATCGGACCTACGTGGAGCGCCGGTTCTGGATGAGGCCGGGGAGAACGGGACTATGGTGGACGAATTTTGTCGACGGAATTACGCTTCCTGAGGAGTGGCGTGAGAACTTTAGAATGTCGAGATTGTCTTTGATCGACCTCAGCGAGAGACTCCGTCCGCATTTGGAAGGAATCACAACCGCGATGCGGGCTCCCGTGGATGTGCTCACAAAGGTAGCTTGCACATTGTATTACCTGAGCGATGGTGGCAGACAAAGAAAAGTCGCAAATGCATTTGGAATATCTCGACCATCTGTTTCCATCATAGTCCGACAAGTCTGTGAGGCCATCACCACCTACCTGGGCCCAGAGTACATCAGAATACCGAGAACAGAGGCTGAGGTGAAGCAGCATGTCGCCAGGTTCTATGAAGCACACAGAATGCCTCAATGTCTAGGTGCGATCGACTGCACACACATAGATATAAAAAAAAACGAGATCGTTCCACAGCCTACGTCAACAGAAAGGGGAGACACTCGTTCAATGTACAAGCGCTGTGTGACTCGAACTACTGTTTTATGGATGTTGTTGTCATGTGGCCTGGTAGTGTACACGACGCTCGCATCTTTGCTAACTCGCCATTGTGCACTGCCCTAACCGATGGGACAATCCCCCCCTGCCCTAAAGAGCTGGTGCCGGGAGAAGATCCTGTTTCTATCTTTATTCTGGGCGATCCGGCATATCCGCTGATGCCATATCTGATGAAGGAATACCCTGGTGCTGGCAATACCGTACAGGAACAGTATTACGGGCTACAGCTTTGCAAGGCGCGCATGGTGATCGAGTGTGCATTCGGACGTCTGAAGGCGCGCTTTGCGATGCTCCGGAGAGCTATGGACATAAACACAGAGGACCTCCCTACTGTGATCTACGCTTGCTTTGTGCTGCACAATTACTGCGAAGTGCACAAAGAAGCTGTAAGCGACCTGTCTGTCCATGCTGCTCGCAATTACGAGAGGGAGTTCCAGCCACCACCATGCAGAGCTACTAATGCAAGAACGGACAACAATGAGACGGAGGGAAAGCGTGTGAGGAGTGTGTTGACCTCTTTTTTTGATAGTGGGTAGTATTCATACTTGCTAGTAACGTGGACATTGTGTTTTGTGTAGTCATCAAGGTTGAGTCCACTCCACAGATGTCTGTTGAAGTTTGAGGTCTTCTCTTCAATAGTTTGTTTTACATATGGAACATCTAGCAGTGTTCTTGCTGGAATATGATGTAGGTACAATGTGTTCAGAACAATAAACAATTTTTTTTACCAAGTACCCAACCTCTACTGTCTTTATATATGAATCTATAAATGAATCTATTATAAATGCTTATCATAATGAATACGTACTTGCAGTAAGCTGTACTTATTGTGTGGGAGAAAGGTGTGGCAGAATAAAATGCATTATGGAATATGATATGACTATAATGAATAAGTACATGCAGTAAGCATCTATATATAATCGATATATAAACACACCATCTTTAGATAATAAAGTACCCAACCTCTACTGTCTTTATATATGAATCTATAAATGAATCTATTATAAATGCTTGTCATAATGAATACGTACTTGCAGTAAGCTGTACTTATTGTGTGGGAGAAAGGTGTGGCAGAATAAAATGCATTATGGAATATGATATGACTATAATGAATTAGTACATGCAGTAAGCATCTATATATAATCTTATATGTATATTGCCACACAATACTGTCTGGCTTTGCAGACACCTATTTACACCTCAAAAGAATGCATGCCCACACTAATATAAATATAAAAGGATTGCATTCACTATGCACCAACATTCCTGACTATTCAAATCGTATAGTCACACTGCCTACTTGACTTGAAAAGTGGCCATTTTCTTTTACTTGAACTTGAGACATTGACTGCATAGTTTGAAGAAAGGGGGTCTGGACATGGTTGCAGCCATTTTGTTTTATTATTCATTTACCTTTGGAACATCACACAACTCAAGTAATAAAAAAAAAACACATTATTTTTGCTCTCCTCTTCCTCAGGATGCTGCACATAACACCCAAAATGTTACAGGTTTTCGTAGTGCACATCATCATCCTCATCATCATCACGAGCCGGTTCTCTGCTGCGGGAATGCGCTCTCTCAACATCTGTGCAGGTAAACTACTAACCTCCCGCGCCTGCTCAGAGCCCAATTCGACACGCGATCCGTTGCGGTCTGACCACGCCTCGTTCAGACAAAACGTTCAAGTTCTGATTGGTTGAAATTGCCTTCATGTTTGCCACCTACTGCCACCTACTGCTTTGGCAGTGTACTACATCAGTGTGCTCAGGTGACAAAAACGAAAAAAAAAACGAAAGTGTGACTCGAGGCGCACGACGTCGCGGCGAAACGCATATGACAATGATACGAAAATGAAACGAAAGGTGTAACCGCAGCCTTAATCTCCCTACCAGCCCTAATGCATCAAGCAGCTCTATGGCTTAACCCTTTCACTACCACACTACCAAAGGGTTAACCCCATTCACTGCGACAATACAGAAGGTTAACCCTTTCACTGCCGCACGACAAAGGGTTAACCCTTTCGCAACCACACTACAGGTTAACCCTGCTGCTGGGAGAGTAGGGCCACCAGGGCAAACGCAGCTTGTTCAAGGAACTTCAGACACCGTTCTGTGGAGATGTGGATTCTCTTGGGGGAGAGTGAGTCATTCAATACTTTTATTTATAATAAAACACGAGATACGCGTGCCCTAATGATAAGGATAGACGCTCGGTGAAGAAACCCAATCCCCTTGCCAAACATCTATGCTACTCATAGTGGCAAATAAAAAGGTAATGTGTGTGTGTGTGTGTGTGTGTGTGTGTGTGTGTCTGTGTGTGTGTGTGTGTGTGTGTGTGTGTGTGTGTGTGTGTGTGTGTGTGTGTGTGTGTGTGTGTGTGTGTGTGTGTGTGCGTGTAGGGGGTACCGGTTTAGGGTAAGGGGTGTAGGGGTAGTGTGGGGGAATAATCTCCCTCCCCCATTCACCTTATGTCTCACCTGACACCAACCCTTCCCCCTCCCGGCCCCCTAACATGGACCCTCTCCCCTCCCGGAGACAGACATCTCACACCTTCGGCTCTATCCAGCCCCCAACCCACATTTCCTCCCTCCTCCTAACTAGAACCCCCCCCCCCCTCTGTGATACGCCTGACACAACCCCTCCCCCCTCATAGAACCACCCTCCAATCCCGACCTGGGCCAAGCCTACCCAGAATTCCCCTCTCTCAGCCCTATAAAGAGCCACGCCTGAGTGGACTCTTGAGCTCACCTGGGGACAGGAGGCCACTGTCCTCGTTGGGTCATCCAGCTATATTACTCTGAATAAACCTTTGTTTATCAAGTCTATCCTCGACTACCTACAATCATTGATCTGGTTGATTTCGATGCCGATGCTACATACCCTACCACATGGCCCCCAATGGCCACCACAACCCAACATGTAGATAGAGAGGCAGCGAGAGCCAGCATATCACCAGGGTTATCAAGTGGGCACCTCCCTTCACTGGTGTTTTCATCAAGTTAGGCTCACAACACCTCTGGAAGGCTCAATAGTTAGTTCCAGCGTCCCAGAACCACCCTCCCTCCATGCTAGCTCCCCTTTTTTCATGATATCCACACGCCAAACTTTCCTTCAGATATACCCTGTGCTTTTATTGTTTTATTCATTTTTTTTTTTTACTTCTCAAAAGGTTGAAACATTATCTCCAAGTTGATGTATCGCCGCTTTTTTTGAGAAGTACCACCACCTCCAGTATAAACTCTAACTCGGTTAGAGAATTGCTTTTGCAGCAGAGTGATATGAACGTGCATGCATGATTGGACACGCCTAAAAGACAGAAACAAACGGTACAGCCACACCATTCTAGAACAGTGAAAAATAGCACCATTACACACTCTCAGGAGAAAACACCAGATAACCATAACCTCGCAGGCACATTAAATGAGCATTACACTATCGTGAGGTGGTTGATGATGTGGTATTAACAACTATCACTATTACTGGAGTATTATTGCAGCCTGGTCATCAGACTGGGGTTCTGTTGCTACAAGTGCTGCATTCTGAAAGGATTTACACACGCTCTCACACAGGACTGTACACACATGCACGCACATACACATCAGTGAAGCAGTGAGGCTCATTACCCATGTGTGTTTTTGCCTTTTTCTGTCCATAAACAGATCTGTCAGAACAACAGAGCATAACAGACTGGTAAATCCAGTTATCCCCCATCCACAGAGGAAATGACCTGGACCGGGCCATCTGTGAGTGGTGTGTGTGTGCGTGTGCGTGTGCGTGTGCGTGTGCGTGTGTGTGTGTGTGTGTGCGCGCATGTTGTGTGTGCATGTGGATGTGTATGTGTGAGAGAGAGAAAGAGAGAGAGAGAGAGAGAGAGAGAGAGAGAGAGAGAGAGAGAGAGAGAGAGAGAGAGAGAGAGAGAGAGAGAGACAGAGAGACAGAGAGACAGAGAGACAGAGAGAGAGAGAGAGGAATGGGGATGATGGTAAAGCAGAGAGTTGCTGCTAATGCTCATGTGTTATTCATGAGAGCGCAGAGAATTTGTGGAAGAAAAGCTCTTTCAAACATTAAGAAGAAGAGAAGAAAGAGAGCAAAGAGGGGGAAGAGTCAAGAGAGAGAACCAGGATGGGGGAGAGTGAAGAGAGAGAACAACGAGGGGGGAGAGTGGGGAGAGAAAACAATGATGTGGGAGAGTAGAGAGAGAGAATAATGAGGGGGGAGAGTGGAGAGAGAGAACAATGATGTGGGAGAGTAGAGAGAGAGAATAATGAGGGGGGAGAGTGAAGAGAGAGAACAATGAGGGGGGAGAGTAGAGAAAGAGAACAATGATGTGGGAGAGTGGAGAGAGAGAGAACAATGAGGGGGGAGAGTGGAGAGAGAGAGAACAACAAGGGGGGAGAGTGGAGAGAGAGAACGAGGGAAGAGTGAAGAGAGAGAACGAGGAGGAGGGAGAGTGAAGAGAGAGAACAATGAGGGGGAGAGTGGAGAGAGAGAATGAGAAGGAGGGAGAGTGAAGAGAGAGAACAATGAGGGGGGAGAGTGGAGAGGGAGAACGAGGGGAGAGTGGAGAGAGAGAACTAGGGAAGAGTGAAGAGAGAGAACGAGGGAGAGTTGAGAGAGAGAACAACGAGGAGGGAGAGTGGAGAGAGAGAATGAGGGGGAGAGAAGAGAGAGAACGAGGAGGGAGAGAGAAGAGAGAGAACGAGGAGGGAGAGAGAACGAGGGGGAGTGAAGAGAGAGAACGAGGAGGGAGAGTGGAGAGAGAGAACGACGAGGAGGGAGTGAAGAGAGAGAACGAGGAGGGAGAGAGAGAACAACGAGGAGGGAGTAAAGAGAGAGAACGAGAAGGGAGAGTGGAGAGAACAACGAGGAGGGAGAGTGGAGAGAGAGAACGAGGGAAGAGTGAAGAGAGAGAACGAGGAGGGAGAGTGGAGAGAGAACAACGAGGAGGGAGTGAAGAGAGAGAACGAGGAGGGAGAGTGGAGAGAGAGAACGAGGAGGGAGAGTGGAGAGAACAACGAGGAGGGAGAGTGAAGAGAGAGAACGAGGGGAGAGTGAAGAGAGAGAACGAGGAGGAGGAGGGAGAGTGAAAAG
>NC_140174.1:98747777-98790618 GCF_963971535.1 Notolepis coatsorum | reverse complement strand
GTGAAACCTGAAACCACTCTTCAAAGTTATTTTCACACTGAGTCGCGTCGTCGCCAATACACATAATCAAGCTGGCGGCAGTGGCGGCTCGCCACTAGGGGCGCACGGGCGCCGCCCCCCCTTCAGGCCCCTGGTTATATGAGAGTAGAAGAAGAAAAATTATCTTTTTGTTTTTTGTTTTATAGCCCTATAAATAATATAAACATGTTTAAAATGAATAATATTTACTCATTTTAAGTATGTTTGTGTTTCCAATGCACAATATAACTAATTTTACAAAGATTAATAATAATTTTCCTGAACAGGAAGTGACGATTCTGTCTGATATAGACCTTTTCATTACCGTAGCCGCAGGCATTTCTCCTCGCCGTATTTCTCTCTGGGCTAGGCGCAATTGCGCCTGGAGTGCGCGTGCCCGCCGTGCACTGGTTCATCGCTGTATCTGTCGCAGCCACGCGCTTTGCGTTGAATATGATGTATTATGATGGAACTCGGGCGCTGGTTTGAAACGACCTAGCAAGCAGCCGAGCGTCTAAAAGCTCTCTGATTGGCCGACGCGGTACTTTCCGTAACCGCAGTTTGCAACATGAGTTTATGCTGTTGTTGTGTTGTGTGATGCAGATATTTGTCTTGGAGCGTGATGGCAAGTTCTTTCAACGGTTAGGCTTAGGCACTCTTTCAAAGTTGGTTAAGGTTAGAGTTTGTCTTAGAGCATGGCGATAGAACACCAGGTAGTTTGCAGGCTGTTCGAGGCGGACATGGACAAAGGCACTCACTTGTTGGCTATTAACAAGCTATATTATGGATGCAGTGTGGACTCGGACATGCATGGACAATGGATGGACATCAACACAGGCTGGATGGACAATGCCATGGAGTGGATATACTTTATCAACAAGCCAACAACAAGGTAGATTAGCGATCTTAACTCTAGTTTAATACATGATACGTTGTCTACTGATGCCGCATAATATCAACAGCTGATTCGTTGTAACGTTACAGCTTTCAGCTAACGTTAGCTACTGCTAGCTGTTAGCTCAGTTAGCTTAGCTGGCCACTTTTATAATTACTGCATGGAAACGGAGTAACGTTAACGTTTAAACGTTATGTCGAGGTCGTACAATACTACAGTCGACATAAGGTTAACGTTACCCCGTTTCCATGAAGTGTTTAAATAGCAGCAATCTTGTTGAAAATGTAACGTTAATAAAATGCTCTCTCTCTCTCTCTCTCTCTCTCTCTCTCTCTCTCTCTCTCTCTCTCTCTCTCTCTTCTGTTATGCTGCACTCGCCGTGGTCTCTCTCTCTCTCTCGCTCTCTCTCTCTCTCTCTCTCTCTCTCGCTCTCTCTCTCGCTCTCTCTCTCTCTCTCTAATTTCGCCGCGTGTGGGGCATAACCACTCAGACAATGAATGGTAACTTGTTTAAAATGACGAGATATACAAATGTGCTTATTATTGAATGGATCTGACATCATCTGAGAGAGAGAGAGAGAGCGAGAGAGCGAGAGAGCGAGAGAGAGAGAGAGAGAGAGAGAGAGAGCTGTGCGTGTTTGTGTTGGGCTATTGGAAACGTGGTTGCATTTGACTGACTGATCATATATTGATCGATGGCAATGGTGATAATATTCGCCAATGCGTGCCTTGTACATGTTTGCAAAATGTTTGGTATAGCGCCCCTAGTGGCGAAGCATCCACGAGCCGCTACTGGCTGGCGGGCTCGTTGAACACAGCTGAGCTGCCTACAACCATCCTTACAGTACTGGCAAGTATTATCATATCTTAACCAGCGTTGCAACTTGCAAGACGCTTATAATGAAACGTTCCAACAACGTTCCATTGTTCATCAATTGATTCAACCTAGAACCTACGTGCGCACTCTCCCCCCCTCTCCCCCCCTCTCTCTCTCTCTCTCTCTCTCTCTCGCTCTCTGTCTCTCTCTCTCTGTCTCTCGCTCTCTGTCTCTCTCTCTCTGTCTCTCTCTCTCTCTCTCTCCCTCTGATTGATTGATTGAATGAAAAGTTTATTAACAGATTGCAGAATGGGTACAGTACAGTACAGCTCAATACACACAATTGTTAAGGGGATGCAGACCAGAGAAATACTTTCGTCTTGTTTACATCAGGGTCCCCCATTTTCAATTCATCATAACATATATGACACACACGACATACAGATAGACAGTACTGCTACATCTATACATTTATGACATACCAGATTTGCAAATACAGTACTGTTTGTGGTACAAAAAGTGTCCAGAAAAGAGTGTATATACATTTGACATAGAAACTGTACATTGGAGGAGGTCTCTCATTCATCACCGTGGTGAGAAAAGTTAGTCTGGAGCCCATTTTCACATGACCATTTTAATAATCACATTATTACCATTGTTGGGTTATGATCGGCGTGTGTGGGGATTTTTGGCTGGTGAAAATGCTGAGTGGCTAGTGACTTTGGAAAACCACTAGCCACAGTGGCTAGTGAGCCAAAAAGTTAATGTCAAGCCCTGGTTTTGTGTGTGTGTGTGTGTGTGTGTGTGTGTGTGTGTGTGAGTGTGTGTGTGTGTGTGTGTGTGTGTGTGTGTGTGTGTGTGTGTGTGTGTGTGTGTGTGTGTGTGTGTGTGTGTGTGTGTGTGTGTGTGTGTGTGTGTGTGTGTGTGTGTGTGTGTGTGTGTGTGTGTGTGTGTGTGTGTGTGTGTGTGTGTGTGTGTGTGTGTGTGTGTGTGTGTGTGTGTGTGTGTGTGTGTGTGTGTGTGTGTGTGTGTGTGTGTGTGTGTGTGTGTGTGTGTGTGTGTGTGTGTGTGTGTGTGTGTGTCAACAAGGGCCTGAGCAGCTCGTATGGCTCACTTCAGGGCTCCCCGGGAGAGAGAGGGGAACAGGGACAAGACATCTTCTACCTTCATCTTCACACACACATCCAGGTCGGACCGACCCTGGAACACACAGAACAGGATATACTGTGTGTCAAGATGTATACACTCTCCCACATGTACTGTATCTATCCACAACCACACCCTTTTGTAATACAGCAGTGTCAACCTATACCTGTTCCAATATAGCAGAGGTGATTCAGTTCAGTGCTAATATCAAATTCCTGCAAGTCATGCCTCCTTGGTTACTGTTGCTATGTTTGACAAACCCTCGATCTCCACTACTATTCACCACAAATTAGCACAAGAAACAAAAATAGCATTCCTCTCCAGCCTCTTGGGATAGCAGTTCACTGAGGATACCTTTTAATAACTTTTTCCTCAACGTTACACTCTTTGTTCCTTGTTCTGTGTGGCGTTGGAAGCACTGATGTCTGGGGAGGGAGTGAGACTAAAGACAGCTGGGTGGCTGGATCACCACTTCAGTCATTGTCTTACAAACAGCCTATTCATATGATGATTTATAGCTATCAAGCATCATTCACTACATTACGGCATTATGTACATCTATCTATCTATCCATCCATCCATCCATCCACATCTATCTATCAATCTATCCATCCATCCATCCATCCATCCACATCTATCTATCAATCTATCCATCCATCCATCCATCCATCCATCCATCCACATCTATCTATCTATCCATCCATCTATCCACATCTATCTATCTATCCATCCATCTATCCACATCTATCTATCTATCCATCCATCCACATCTATCTATCTATCCATCTATTTTCTGTCTCTCTTATTTTCTCATTCCATATGCTTCTCTCTCCCTCTCTCACCTTTACCTCACTCTGGTGTGACCTGGTTCTGCCCCCCCCCCCTCTCTCTCTCCATTCTATTCTCTCTTTTCTTTTCCCCTTTCTTCTCTTTTCTCTCTCGCTCAGCGTTTCTGTCTTTCTCAATTTCACTGGGTAATGGCACGCTGCCCTGTGGCCAATGCATTAAGGTGAATGTGTGTCTGTCAGCGTGTGGGGTGTATGAGTGACAGAAAGGGAGGGGGAGAGAAGGATATGGAACACAAAAGTAAGAGAGACAGAAAATAAGAGAGAGAGAGAGAGAGAGAGAGAGAGAGAGAGAGAGAGAGAGAGAGAGAGAGAGAGAGAGAGAGAGAGAGAGAGAGAGAGGGGGATATAAAATGAGAAAGAATGAGAGAGAGGATAAAACAAGAAGTTCAGATGGAAGGACACCTGCTCTGTTATGGCACAACATCTCTACACACTCGATTATCATGTGTTCTAAACCTGAGAGTAAGATGTGGTTATAAATCGTATAGCTTTTACGCTCTGCTCTATTGGAACTATCCCTTTAATCATACTATCAATGAAAAAACTTTCTCCACATGTATGCAATTACTCACCTCTGCCTGGCCACAACCACATCCGCTCCTATATAAGCAGGGTCGTGGCCACACAATCAGCTCCTTCCCTACTTTCACCACCGTGAAGTCCGTGTATAGCACCGCTTTAGTTAAGTGATGAAGTAGTTAGTAAAGGAGCTGCGTTGACATTGTATCTTTGTTTTTTCTCTCTCACAAATTTTTCAAGAAAATAAAGCGATGGGGCGCCCTCGTGGCGCATACCATAGTGCCTCGCGCACCTACGCGGCCGACCCGGGTTCGATCCCAGCTCCTGTCGTTATTTGTCGCATGTCCTCCCCACCTCTCCTCCCGTTCGCCCTCTCCTCTGTCGGTCCTGCGTGACCAATAAAGCTGTAAAAATGCAAAAAAATTTGAAAAAAAGAAGAAAAAAAAGCGATAATGTCTTCACCACCAGAGAGTCTAGAAGATGATGATCATTCTGACCTCCACCGGCGCTTCGCATTGGGGCGCGCGTCGCTGAGCAATCCCCGCCGGCATTGTCTCCGGTTCTGCAGCTAGATACTATGCCTCGAGAGGCGGTCGGCTGTGTGAGAGCTGACGGTCTCTCTGGGCGGGGTGGTGTTTTGCGACGCGGGCCTCAGGTGTGCAGTTGTGAGGGGGCAGCTGCACAGCTTGCGTAAGGTCAGCTCCAGGCTAGAATCCCTTCGTTGCCTCTCCATAGCGGCATGGAGGGGGTTCTAGTTTGATGCCCCACGATAAAACAGTGCTCCTCCTCAGAGAGGTCGTAGCTTTGTTTTCCTGGGGCCGTGATTCCGAGTCTGCGGTTCAAGTCCCCGGGTCTTGACACTTAAAGCCCTGAATAAAACCAAACAGATTGACAGAACCTCGCTGTTTTCCCACAAAAAGAAAAATGAAAACTCGGACAAAGTATCTTTTGTTTCTACTTATAGTCCCATCACGAGAGACATACGTAGCATTATCAATAAATATTGGCACATTCTTCAGTCCGATCCCCTTACTGGGGCAGCGTTTCAACACTCGCCTAATTATTTTTACAAACGACAAGCGAACCTTTCTAATCTTTTTGTTATGGTTTGTAACCGACCCCAATCGCACAACACAAGACAGGTATGAGAGTAAGCCAAGAACTGGGCATTTATTGAAAACAACAGAAAACGGCACTGTCCCTTTAAGGGAGAACACAAAATACAGGAAAACATGAACTTGGGAAAATAGGCACAGTGCCTTTAAGAGGCGAGCTGGCTAAGGGGAAGGCTAAAGGACAGGGCCAGGGCTAGGGAACAGGGCAGGAACAGGGAGGACTAGGAGGACTGGACAGGGAGGACTAGGAGGAACTAGAGAGGGGAAACAGGGACAGAGGCCCACGGAGGCGGGCTGGGGACAGGGAGGACTAGGAGGACTAGAGAGGGGAAAACAGGGACAGAGGCCCGCGGAGGCGGGCTGGGGACAGGGAGGACTAGGAGGACTAGAGAGGGGAAACAGGGACAGAGGCCCGCGGAGGCGGGCTGGGGACAGGGAGGACTAGGAGGACTAGAAGGACTGGACAGGGAGGACTAGGAGGACTAGAAGGACTGGACAGGGAGGACTAGGAGGACTAGAAGGACTGGACAGGGAGGACTAGGGGACTAGAGAGGGGAAAACAGGGACAGAGGCCCGCGGAGGCGGGCTGGGACAGGGACAGAGAAAACAGGGTTCTGGCCTTGGAACAGGGCGAGGGTCAGAGCTGCTTACAGGGATGGAGTAGGCGCGCGCAGGCTAGACGTCTGGAGGAGAGCGCGCCGGCTCGGAGAGCACATCTGGCATGGAGGTCTGAGTGGTGCGCGTCTGCTTGGAGTACGCGCCGGTACGGAGAGCGCATCTGGCGCGGAGGTCTGAGTGGTGCGCGTCTGCTTGGAGTACGCGCCGGTACGGAGAGCGCATCTGGCGCGGAGGTCTGAGTGGTGCGCGTCTGCTTGGAGTACGCGCCGGTACGGAGAGCGCATCTGGCGCGGAGGTCTGAGTGGTGCGCGTCTGCTTGGAGTAGGCACCGGTACGGAGAGCGCATCTGGCGCGGAGGTCTGAGTGGTGCGCGTCTGCTTGGAGTACGCGCCGGTACGGAGAGCGCATCTGGCGCGGAGGTCTGAGTGGTGCGCGTCTGCTGCGCGGAGGTCTGAGTGGTGCGCGTCTGCTGCGCGGAGGTCTGAAGTGGAACACTGGAATACCTCCCGTAGAGGATTAGAGAGCGCAGTACAGTGTCTCCCTCCAGGCAAACGGCGACAGGTGGCGAAGGCTTGAGCGCATCTGGCGCGGAGGTCTGGAGTGGAACACTGGAATACCTCCCGTAGAGGATTAGAGAGCGCAGTACAATGTCTCCCTCCAGGCAAACGGCGACAGGTGGCCAAAGCTTGCACCTCGTCTCACGCCGGAGATAAAACAGCATACAGACAGAAACAGAAACTCCCGTAGGAGCCTACAGACAGAGAACCTCCCGAAGGAGTTTGGTGATAGAGATATGATACGGAACGACCCGACCAGGACAGAGGGGAAGAGCGAGGTACTTAAAGCCCACAAGGGCGCTAATTAGAATACACATCAGGTGCGTGAAGGTAATTGATACTTGAACTAGAAGAGTGTGTTCGGCACGAACCAATCAAACAGATAATGACAGATAGTCCAAGGGTGTGGGCTGCTGAAGAGCAGACGAGGCTAAACGAGCGCGAGGGTGGGGGCTGGAGAAGTGAGGAGACAGGGAATTAAAGGTCCAGGGAGAGGCGAACCTCACACTTTTAGTCAAAACTGATCTTCCCATAAGGAAACCCACACATTTTATGTCCAACATCCCTGATGGTAATTTCCCCGGTCAGGCCTGTGTACAATGCCAAGGCATGATTAAAGATAGATTCTATACACACCCAAAAATAGGCAAGCGTATACCTGTTAAAGGGCGTATTACTTGTAATTCCTCAAATCTTGTGTATCTGTTGAAATGTCCATGCAATTTTTCTTATGTGGGTAAAACAACTAGAGCTTTTAAATCTAGAATCAGTGAACACAAATGTTCAGTCAGAAATCTAGATGTCAAGTCATCTGTAGCTCGACATTTTTCTAAATGCAATCATGCCGTCAACGATCTGAAATATATGGGACTCGAGCTAGTCAACAGGCCCTCTAGAGGGGGTCACAGGCATAAGCTGCTATTGCAACGCGAATGTTATTATATCCATTTGTTCAATTGCATTGAACCACGGTCTTCCCTTTTGGCGGTGAAAGACTGGGGAAGGAGCTGATTGTGTGGCCACGACCCTGCTTATATAGGAGCGGATGTGGGTGTGGCCAGGCAGAGGTGAGTAGGTGCATACATGTGGAGAACGTTTTTTCATTGATAGTATGATTAAAGGGATAGTTCCAATAGAGCAGAGCGCTCGCTATACTCATATAACTAGGGTTATAGAATAACCTTCGTTTTATCATGTGTTCTAAACCTGAGAGTAGTATGTGGTTTTATCATGTGTTCTAAACCTGAGAGTAGGATGGTTTTATCATGTGTTCTAAACCTGAGAGTAGGATGTGGTTGTATCATGTGTTCTAAACCTGAGAGTAGGATGGTTTTATCATGTGTTCTAAACCTGAGAGCAGGATGGTTTTATCATGTGTTCTAAACCTGAGAGTAGGATGGTGTTATCATGTGTTCTAAACCTGAGAGCAGGATGGTTTTATCATGTGTTCTAAACCTGAGAGTAGGATGGTTTTATCATATGTGTTCTAAACCTGAGAGCAGGATGGTTTTATCATGTGTTCTAAACCTGAGAGTAGGATGGTTTTATCATGTGTTCTAAACCTGAGAGCAGGATGGTTTTATCATGCGTTCTAAACCTGAGAGTAGGTTGTGGTTTTATCATGTTGAAGGATCTCAAGGTTTTTCAGTGTATATAATTGTAAAGTGTCACAAAACAAATGACACATTTTGAAATAGACATCCTGAGTCGTTCCAATATAGCCGTATATACCTATTTTTTACATGTAATTATATGCTTCATTATTCAATTGATGATGGACAATGATCTCCCAGAATGACAGAGTGGGTGTGAAATGCCACAGAACGAGTGACACTTTTGGACAATGACATCCTGGGTCGTTCCTATATGACCAGTATAAATCTTTAAACTAAACTCTGGAAAGACTATGATGGCTCTACTTATAAAAAATGGAACTGAGCCTTTAAATGTCTCCATAGAAGGGGCCGGTGTCTGTGAAAGGGGAGTTAACCTGAGGAATGTGGCCCTGAGGCTGCAACAGCAGAGGAGAGGGAGCTGTAATGTTAACCCTTTCAGACGGGAAGGGTTGCTGGTTGAAAACCAGAGAGTCTTGAATCTATAGAGGGAGATCTTAAAAAAGAAACTATATAACAATTAAATGTTTGATGTGTACAGTAAAAGTTTTCAAAATGGCATGCTTATAAATTGAGTGTCAGTAGAGAATAATACAGAATAATGTGTAAAAAACTGTTTGTCTGGAGGGATCCTTAAGAGATAGAGAGGCCTCGTACATGGTACGATATCACGTGGTCACCACAGACAAAGCCGTTGTCTGTTTAGAAGGAAAAAGGGACTTTCTGTTACTTAAAAATCACTAGGTAACTAGCAGTAACGATAGTACAAAGAAGGAGGAGTCCATAACGAATTATGTATTGTATGTTGGTTTGCTAAACAGAAATGACGACCATTTGACATCACTGTGTTTAGACCAATCAGAAATACGATACAATATCAAATAAAAGAGACGGTTGCCGATGAAGAGGCAGACTTTTTTGAGAGATGGAGATCCTGCTGCCAGACACGGGGCACAAGCCGTGCAGAGATGAGATGTTTTGTTCTGTGCATATTTTAACTGAAATGGACACTTTTCCACTTCAGTCTCTTCTTGTAACTAGCTTTTTCTAATTAAAAATACCTCTTTATAAATATCCTTTGTATCTTTTCTTCACTCTCAGACGGCCGGGTAAGCATTGAAATGTGTTCTGCATTTGTAACTTCACCCCATGCATTTTTGATTAATGATGTAAAACAATAGAATAAGTGGCTTTATCCCTGCATTAAGGACTAAAGGTGGATTCTGTATAATGGGATTATCAAGTATAGCCATATAGTGATAATACGTGTACTTAGGAGACATATGATTATGTATTAATGCAAAATAGAATAAGTGGCTTTATCCCTGCATTAAGGACTAAAGGTGGATTCTGTATAATGGGATTATCAAGTAAAGCCATATAGTGATAATACGTGTACTTAGGAGACATATGATTATGTATTAATGCAAAATAGAATAAGTGGCTTTATCCCTGCATTAAGGACTAAAGGTGGATTCTGTATAATGGGATTATCAAGTAAAGCCATATAGTGATAATACGTGTACTTAGGAGACATATGATTATGTATTAATGCAAAATAGAATAAGTGGCTTTATCCCTGCATTAAGGACTAAAGGTGGATTCTGTATAATGGGATTATCAAGTAAAGCCATATAGTGATAATACGTGTACTTAGGAGACATATGATTATGTATTAATGCAAAATAGAATAAGTGGCTTTATCCCTGCATTAAGGACTAAAGGTGGATTCTGTATAATGGGATTATCAAGTAAAGCCATATAGTGATAATACGTGTACTTAGGAGACATATGATTATGTATTAATGCAAAATAGAATAAGTGGCTTTATCCCTGCATTAAGGACTAAAGGTGGATTCTGTATAATGGGATTATCAAGTAAAGCCATACAGTGATAATACGTGTAACGGACCAGTGCAAATAAAATAAAAGATTCCGCAACTTCAATCACTCGACCTAAGGTCGATGACTGACGGGGGTCGGAACGGTGCATTCGCTGTCTCTTGTCGGTCAGTGGTAACAACAACATTTTGTAGACTCGGTTGGTTCTGCGTGTCAACCACTTCACAGGACGCTGTTTGAGGTGTAGATAGGCAGACCAATGAGTTATGAAGTTATCGATCTGACCTAAGAGCGAGCGTGGGCATTCAACATGGCGTCCCTGGCGATGTGCATTTATACTAACCAAAATAGGTGCTAAACGGCCGAAGAAGACAGGACTACTGTCAAAAGCCTCTGGAGTAAAATTAAATCACAGATTTGGCTAAAATTAAAGTAGAAAGCTCTACTGGCGACTCGAGTGGAAGGCTCTACTCTGGGATATCACAAATGAATAGAAAGCTCTATCTTGGTGATTAAAGCAACGTTTACTCACAACTAAAGGGTAACATAATGTTTATAGAGCTCTGGGGGGAGTTACAAGTGCAACATAATTTCGTGCTTTGCCCACAGGAAGTGAACTGGACCTAGCCAGACGAGAGCCAACTCCCAAAGACACTGTTTGTAAGGAGGAGAGACTGTATGTGAAGCGAAGTCAAAACGACCGTTCACAGAAAGGCGATGGCTCCCTAGCCCAAATACACTGTTTGTAAGGAGGAGAGAATGTATGTGAAGCGAAGTCAAAACGACCGTTCACAGAAAGGCGATGGCTCCCTAGCCCAAAGACACTGTTTGTAAGGAGGAGAGAATGTATGTGAAGCGAAGTCAAAACGACCGTTCACAGAAAGGCGATGGCTCCCTAGCCCAAAGACACTGTTTGTAAGGAGGAGAGAATGTATGTGAAGCGAAGTCAAAACGACCGTTCACAGAAAGGCGATGGCTCCCTAGCCCAAAGACACTGTTTGTAAGGAGGAGCTGGCACGCCCAAAGCTAGCTCAGGAGGAGCTAGCACAAGAGAAGCTAGCTTAGGAGGAGCTAGCACGAGAGAAGCTGGCTCAGGAGGAGCTGGCACAACCAACGCTAGCTCAGGAGGAGCTAGCCCAGGAGATGCTAGCTCGGGAGGAGCTGGCACGCCAGAAGCTAGCTCAGGAGGAGCTAGCACAAGAGAAGCTAGCTCAGGAGGAGCTAGCACGAGAGAAGCTGGCTCAGGAGGAGCTGGCACGACCAACGCTAGCTCAGGAGGAGCTAGCCCAGGAGATGCTAGCTCAGGAGGAGCTGGCACGACCAACGCTAGCTCAGGAGGAGCTAGCCCAGGAGATGCTAGCTCAGGAGGAGCTGGCACGCCCAAAGCTAGCTCAGGAGGAGCTAGCCCAGGAGATGCTAGCTCGGGAGGAGCTGGCACGCCAGAAGCTAGCTCAGGAGGAGCTAGCACAAGAGAAGCTAGCTCAGGAGGAGCTAGCACGAGAGAAGCTGGCTCAGGAGGAGCTGGCACGACCAATGCTAGCTCAGGAGGAGCTAGCCCAGGAGATGCTAGCTCGGGAGGAGCTGGCACGCCAGAAGCTAGCTCAGGAGGAGCTAGCACAAGAGAAGCTAGCTCAGGAGGAGCTAGCACGAGAGAAGCTAGCCCAGGAGAAGCTGGCACGGGTGCCGGCTGTACAGCCAGCAGTAATTGGCACAGAAAATAAACCTTACTGCTGTGACCAGTGTGGAAAGAGCTTCAAGACGAAGCGTCACCTTAAATTACACCACTTGGTGCACACACAAGAGAAACCTTACTGCTGTGACCAGTGTGGAAAGAGCTTCAAGACGAAGCGTTACCTTAAACTACACCACGTGGTACACACAGGAGAGAGACCTTACTGCTGTGACCAGTGTGGGAAGACCTTCAAGACGAAGAGGGAGCGTAAAGGTCACCACATGGTACACACAGGAGAGAAACCTTACTGCTGTGACCAGTGTGGAAAGAGCTTCAAGACGAAGCGTCACCTTAAACGACACCACGTGGTACACACAGGAGAGAAACCTTACTGCTGTGACCAGTGTGAAAAGACCTTCAAAACGAAGGAGAATCTTAAAAGTCACCACATGGTACACACAGGAGAGAGACCTTACTGCTGTGACCAGTGTGACATTAGCTTCAAGAGAAAGGCAGATCTTGAACGACACCACGTGGTACACACAGAAGAGAGACCTTACTGCTGTGACCAGTGTGGGAAGACCTTCAAGACGAAGGCAGAACTTAAACAACACCACATGATACACACAGGAGAGAAACCTTACTGCTGTGACCAGTGTGGAAGGAGCTTCAAGACGAAGGCTCACCTTAAACGTCACCACGTGGTACACACAGGAGAGAAACCTTACTGTTGTGCCCAGTGTGGAAAGGCCTTCAAGACGAAGGGAGAGCTTAAAAATCACTGTACGGTACACACACGAGAGAGACCTTACTGCTGTGACCAGTGTGGGAAGACCTTCAAGACGAAGGCAGAACTTAAACAACACCACATGGTACACACAGAAAATAAACCTTACGGTTGCGCCCAGTGTGAGAAGGCCTTCAAGACGAAGGGAGAGCTTAAAAATCACTGTACGGTACACACACGAGAGAGACCTTACAGCTGTGGCCAGTGTGAAAGGAGCTTCAAGACGAAGACTCACCTTAAACATCACCACCTAATACACACAGAAGGGAAACCTTACTGCTGTGACCAGTGTGGGAAGACCTTCAAGACGAAGGCAGAACTTAAACAACACCACACGGTACACACAGAAGAGAAACCTTACTGCTGTGACCAGTGTGGAAAGAGCTTCAAGACAAAGACATGTCTTAACCAACACCACCTGGTACACACAGAAAAGAAACCTTACTGCTGTGACCAGTGTGGGAAGACCTTTAAGACTAAGGCAGAGCTCAAGCCCCACAGACGGCGGAGGCAGCCATGCAAGGTGCCAACCTGCTTAACGGGGGCAGTAAGGGGTTATGTGTCTCGCTCAAGAACACTGCGACACACTATCAAAGACGAGTGTGGAAATGGAAAGAACCAAGAAGACGATGGAGTCATTCCTCCTCTTTATGAGGCGCCAGGCTCCACCTCAAAACGAGTATCTCCCTCCACTGACCTAGAGGCGTTCAACTCTCTCGACGAGTACCTAAAGGCCAAAAACATCAATTATGAGCACTGTTCCATTTTCTATGGCCCAGAAGAGGAGGATGGTGACATTCAAATGAAAGATCAGAACCCGAGGCCACAGATGACACCTTCAGGTGAAACTGAGTCTGAGCCTGAACAGGATGGGGAGCTAAATACCTCTGAAACTGAACACAGTTCTGATTACTCAACATATTGAGTAATAGCTCAAGAGAAGCTAGCACAAGGAAACGCTAGCTCTGACGGGTGATGTTGACGGGAGAAACATGGGGGAGAAACTAACCCCCGAGCAGCAAGCAGAGATGGGGCAACAAAGGGAGAAATTACCTTCTGGGGCCCTGACACGTGACACTCAAGCAAGTGCAAACTGCACTTGACATACCGCTCATCTGTCAAGAGGAAGAATATGTAGTGTTATTGTCATTTAGGAAGAAACATGACATAGAATACTACATGCATTTTGTATATATTTTAAGTATAATATGTAAAGATGTCCGTCCTTGCTCTAAACCCAGAGTAAAGTAAAGTGAATTTGTAATCTATTTCATTCAGAAGGGATTTCCTGACAGCAACCATTTGGTAGGTTAGCACCCTACCAACCATATCAGCTGCATGAGATGTACACTCACCAGCGCCTATGGGTAACAAATTGAGACTCTGCAAACTCTCATCAAGCTTAGCACCTTGACGCGGGGGGACAGAGCGAGCATCAGGGTCTCTGTATCCGACGGGCTTATCAGATTTGTGGAGACTTGGAAGCCTCAGCATACAGGACGCTGTGGTGCTTAGGCGGCCAAGTCACTGGTTTATAGGTCTGTCAAAACGGATTGGAGGTTCCGGAGCTTAGAACATGAGTTCAAGTGAGTTGGGCTGTATACTAATTAAATAGGTATCAACAGCCGAAAGAATATTAACTGAAATAACTGCTGTCAGGTGTCTCTGGAGTAGAATTAGTTACAGATTTGAGTCAACCTTACTCAAGATTGGTCTTATCGGCAGAACCTCTCCAACCAAGACTCTTCCTAATGTTCGAGATCTGGAACACTGGTGACGTAGATGGTCTGCAGAGCGCAGCAGACAGCCAAAAGTATATTGGTAAAAAATCTATCAGGAACAAGAGAGGGTTGATAAGTAACGACTTGAAGTAGCGGTTACTCATGACTAAAAAGTTACGTAATGTTTTCTTACAGTCAAAAACGTAGAAGGTTCTACTTAAAGAAAGAATCACAATTAAAGTATATTTTTGTGAAATACGGTAAAAAGGTTTACTCATGACTAAAGTAACTAAATGCTTACTTAAAGTCAGAACTTAAGTAGAAAAAACTCTACTTTGCGAATAGCAGGCTGAAATAGCCATTGCGAATAGCAGGCTGAAATAGCCATTGCGAATAGCAGGCTGAAATAGCCATTGCGAATAGCAGGCTGAAATAGCCATTGCGAATAGCAGGCTGAAATAGCCATTGCGAATAGCAGGCTGAAATAGCCATTGCGAATAGCAGGCTGAAATAGCCATTGCGAATAGCAGGCTGAAATAGCCATTGCGAGCAGGCTGAAATAGCCATTGCGAATAGGAGCGAATAGCAGGCTAACTAGCCATTGCTAACAGGACGAGGCTACTCACATGATCAGACAGGTATATGATAACCTTGGACATGCCGGAAGTAGGAGGATGTTGGTATACCTGAGAACTAACAACATTCTCATACATAAAGCCAAACAAAGAGCGATAACAGTCCGAAAGGCCTGTGAACAATGTGCGCTGGTAAAGGTGCGCTGGTAAAGGGACAAAACCTGAACCAGTGCCGCATTCTTAGACAGGGGGGGGGGTCCCCCGGAGTCAGCGGACGACGCAGCGAATGGCAAGAAGGAATATACTGACTCAGGTCAGAAATCGGAAATGGAGGAAGACCGGGATAGGTCAAGCTCCAGAGCATCCTCAAGGTCCTCATCTAGACCTCCCAGACCTCCCAGACCTCCCAGACCTCCCAGACCTCCCAGACCTCCCAGACCTCCTAGACCTCCCAGACCGGACAGAGAGACATCGGCCTGGACCCAGGTTACAGGGCGACGAGAGCCCTGAATGGACCTGAAAGAGAGAAAAGAAATGAGTCCTCTGTGGACTGTATCTGTGATGTCCTGCGAGGCCTACGGACAGGGTCACAAGACCAGGCCAACCACACTTCAATAGAGGACTGCTGCTACAATTCTCGGGGATCCGTGGGGGTCGCCCGAGAAGTGACAAATCAACCTACCTCAAACTATGGGAGAGGTCCAAGAGGTCAGAGGGGGCGACCCCAAGATGACCAAGATGACCAAGATGACCAAGGTGACCAAGATGACCAAGGTGACCAAGATGACCAAGATGACCAAGATGACCAAGATGACCAAGGTGACCAAGGTGACCAAGATGACCAAGACGACAACAGCCTGGGTGCATCGGCCGGGAACAACAGATGCAAGTCTTCCCGCCGGATACCAAGCAACAACGTGACCCCTATCCTGTCGAGCCGGCTACCAGGGTAACAAGGTACCGAGATGGCAGAGGGGGTGTGGAGAGTCACAGCCACGTGACCCCACAATCGCCATCTCGTCCCCCAGTACAGACGCTATTAAGACAATGGAAAATGACCGCCCAGAATGACAGAGTGGGTGTGAAGTGCCACAGAACAAGTGACACTTTTTGACAATGACATCCTGAGTCGTTCCAATATAGCCGTATATACATATTTTTCACATGTAATTACATGCTTCATTATTCAATTGATGATGGACAAAGACCTCACAGTATGGCAGAGTGGGTGTAAAGTGTCACAAAACAAATGACACATTTTGAAATAGACATCCTGAGTCGTTCCAATATAGCCGTATATACCTATTTTTTACATGTAATTATATGCTTCATTATTCAATTGATGATGGACAATGATCTCCCAGAATGACAGAGTGGGTGTGAAATGCCACAGAACGAGTGACACTTTTGGACAATGACATCCTGGGTCGTTCCTATATGACCAGTATAAATCTTTAAACTAAACTCTGGAAAGACTATGATGGCTCTACTTATAAAAAATGGAACTGAGCCTTTAAATGTCTCCATAGAAGGGGCCGGTGTCTGTGAAAGGGGAGTTAACCTGAGGAATGTGGCCCTGAGGCTGCAACAGCAGAGGAGAGGGAGCTGTAATGTTAACCCTTTCAGACGGGAAGGGTTGCTGGTTGAAAACCAGAGAGTCTTGAATCTATAGAGGGAGATCTTAAAAAAGAAACTATATAACAATTAAATGTTTGATGTGTACAGTAAAAGTTTTCAAAATGGCATGCTTATAAATTGAGTGTCAGTAGAGAATAATACTAACAGAATAATGTGTAAAAAACTGTTTGTCTGGAGGGATCCTTAAGAGATAGAGAGGCCTCGTACATGGTACGATATCACGTGGTCACCACAGACAAAGCCGTTGTCTGTTTAGAAGGAAAAAGGGACTTTCTGTTACTTAAAAATCACTAGGTAACTAGCAGTAACGATAGTACAAAGAAGGAGGAGTCCATAACGAATTATGTATTGTATGTTGGTTTGCTAAACAGAAATGACGACCATTTGACATCACTGTGTTTAGACCAATCAGAAATACGATACAATATCAAATAAAAGAGACGGTTGCCGATGAAGAGGCAGACTTTTTTGAGAGATGGAGATCCTGCTGCCAGACACGGGGCACAAGCCGTGCAGAGATGAGATGTTTTGTTCTGTGCATATTTTAACTGAAATGGACACTTTTCCACTTCAGTCTCTTCTTGTAACTAGCTTTTTCTAATTAAAAATACCTCTTTATAAATATCCTTTGTATCTTTTCTTCACTCTCAGACGGCCGGGTAAGCATTGAAATGTGTTCTGCATTTGTAACTTCACCCCATGCATTTTTGATTAATGATGTAAAACAATAGAATAAGTGGCTTTATCCCTGCATTAAGGACTAAAGGTGGATTCTGTATAATGGGATTATCAAGTAAAGCCATATAGTGATAATACGTGTACTTAGGAGACATATGATTATGTATTAATGCAAAATAGAATAAGTGGCTTTATCCCTGCATTAAGGACTAAAGGTGGATTCTGTATAATGGGATTATCAAGTAAAGCCATATAGTGATAATACGTGTACTTAGGAGACATATGATTATGTATTAATGCAAAATAGAATAAGTGGCTTTATCCCTGCATTAAGGACTAAAGGTGGATTCTGTATAATGGGATTATCAAGTAAAGCCATATAGTGATAATACGTGTACTTAGGAGACATATGATTATGTATTAATGCAAAATAGAATAAGTGGCTTTATCCCTGCATTAAGGACTAAAGGTGGATTCTGTATAATGGGATTATCAAGTAAAGCCATATAGTGATAATACGTGTACTTAGGAGACATATGATTATGTATTAATGCAAAATAGAATAAGTGGCTTTATCCCTGCATTAAGGACTAAAGGTGGATTCTGTATAATGGGATTATCAAGTAAAGCCATATAGTGATAATACGTGTACTTAGGAGACATATGATTATGTATTAATGCAAAATAGAATAAGTGGCTTTATCCCTGCATTAAGGACTAAAGGTGGATTCTGTATAATGGGATTATCAAGTAAAGCCATACAGTGATAATACGTGTAACGGACCAGTGCAAATAAAATAAAAGATTCCGCAACTTCAATCACTCGACCTAAGGTCGATGACTGACGGGGGTCGGAACGGTGCATTCGCTGTCTCTTGTCGGTCAGTGGTAACAACAACATCTTGTAGACTCGGTTGGTTCTGCGTGTCAACCACTTCACAGGACGCTGTTTGAGGTGTAGATAGGCAGACCAATGAGTTATGAAGTTATCGATCTGACCTAAGAGCGAGCGTGGGCATTCAACAATAATGTAAACTAAATGTATATAATGTAGGTGGATGACAGCACTGCTTATAGCCATCTGAGAGCAACACAGAAGCAGAGAGAGAGTGTGTCAGCAGGCAGTGTGTCTTCACGGATAAGGATTGAAAGTGCAGACAGGCTTTGGATGTTTAGTTTGTGGTAGGAGCTGATTAACAACCTGCAGATGAGGCTGTGCCAGGGTTAGAAATTAACATTTTTTTTCAAGGGCTTTTTTTGCCCCCCTTATTTGATTTTCGGGGGCTTTTTTTTGTATTTCGGGGGCACTGCATTTTTATGATAAACGGTAGGGGTGGGACGGTTCACAAAATGGGACGGTTTGGTTCGTATCACGATTTTGGGGTCACGGTTTTCAGTTCGATATATGTTAATTTTTATTAAAAAAAAATGTAACACTCAAATCTAAACATGCTTCTCATTTATTAAAAATAAAATAAAAGGTTTACAGTGTTTACAGCCTTAAATAATGTTTGGCACACAAAGACCGAACTGACTGAAAAATATAGGCTACATTTGTCAAAGTATTAACTTAGTGCAAACAAACAATATGCTCAGCCAGCACTAGACTTTCCTTTCTTTAATATAAACACACACTGTCAACCATGTTTAAATTCCCTGATTGTCAGTTCTTAATGGAAAGATTCGTTTTCTGCTTGAAATTATTATGTTTCTGTCTACATTTATTTAGACTAACATTATTTAAATATTTAGCATCACGGACCACCAGCCCAGACAATGTTATCAGCTCCGGTAACGTTAGGAGGAGACGTTCTAACATCAACATGCAGTGGAAAAGCGGCAATAGTCCCGGTTGGAGTTAGTAAAACACAGTTGTATGTTAGCCTTCTTGGATGTTGAATAAACGCCTATCATTGTCTTTAAACACCCCGCCTCTCAGACTCCCATTTCCTCCTCTGCTACAGTAGCTAGTAGCTACGGTGACATTTCATTGACTACAGTATTAGCTTGCGGGCTGCGTCGGGCTACCAAACGTGCGTTGTGTTTACAAACTCCTAACGCTATGGCAAGATGTGTGTAGGCATATGTAATGTTAATGGCTATGTTTTTAAAGTCGTAATGAAGATTGATTTATATTGTGCGTGCCATTTTTACACAAACTGACTAGCACCTGGCAGCTGGCTGCTGCTGCCTGCAGCCAGTGCAGAACACCGGCTCCGCCAAATGATTTTTTTTTATTTGCGCGTCATCTGAACCGTACTCCCACAGACGCTCCATTACCGGATAAATATATATATATAATTAGTAAACTGTCGGGGGCATTAAGTGCCCTCCTTAACTGATTTTCGAGGGCATTTTGTCCATTTTCAAGGGCATTATGCCCCAAGCCCCCGTTAATTTCGAACCCTGGGCTGTGCTGTTGTCATCACCAGCTGATAGCCACAGCGTTTGTTTGGGGTTAATATCAACATTGCCGTTGCTATAGTGATCTGGGTCAAATAGCTGTGGCCAAAGACAGCGCGTCACATAGGAACGAGGAGAGGGGCGGGCCTGTCATTGATCATAATGATGATGATGATTAATATAATGTGAGTTTTCTTCCACGTGTGAGTTAGAACAGAACACAGCGTGATACGAGCAGACGTGGAGAGAGAGACTAGAGGGTGGTGGGAGGGGCCTCCCCCCCCCCCCCCCCAGGGCCGGATTAACGACCGGGCCGCGGCCCGTGGGCATCTAGTGATGAATATTGGAATATTGACAAAACCATACTTGGTAATTTACTGTACATTGGAGGGGGTTGTGTTAGGACATTTACAGGGGCTAGTTTCGAATTGCAGTCTCCCGTAGGTGTTCTTTGAGAGTGTTTTTGAAAGTGGGTAGTGATTCACATTCCTTTACAGCTTTGAGTAGGGCGTTCCACATTGATGTGGCATAATTGCGAAACGTGTTTAGTCCCTTGTTTGAGCCAAATCTGGGTTTAACATGATTTGTGGAGCTCCCTCTGGTGTTGTGATCGTGGTATTCACTGACCTTTGGGAAGTATTTTGACATGTACATGGGTACCTTGGTCGTGTAGTGTATCTTGTAGACCAGGCCCATTGCAAGTTGCTGTACTCTGTCGTCTACTCTAAGCCATCCTAGGTTGTCAAAGTGGGCAGGGGTGATCAAAGTCCTTTTAGCTTGGCCCTCAGAGCCCACCACTTCTAAATATTCTATATATTTTTTAAAGTGACATATAAAAACGCCACTGTGCGTGCGTGCACGTGTATGTGTGTGTGGGAGGGCCTCCACAAGAATCTGGCCCAGGGGCCTCTGAAGTCTTAATCTGGCCTTGCCCCCCCCCCCCTCCTATGCCTCGAGGAGGCTAGCTTCGGCTAACAAAGAAGGGTTTTGGCTAACGACGAGGCCTCAACCACCATTGGACTAACAGAAGCAGCTAGCAGAAGGGACGATAGAATAATGAATTAAGTGTTCCATCAAAGACTTTTCAAGGACAATACGAAATGGGTAACATCTGAGGCTTTTGTTTATGTAATAAACAACGTGTTCCAAGAAAGGTAACATGTCTTATGGTGTGAATTATTATGATTACGGATTGCATTAAAGGGGAATGACAAAGATTGTACAGCCAGTATGAGAAGACGTCAAAGAAATAAACAGACTGTGCTTACTTTTGTTAATATTTATAGTTTTAAGAGTTTTGTCTGTACCAACAGTAGGTGCATTTAATGTGTATGACCGTCAGTCACTTATAGACATTGGATTACGGGAAATTTACCGACTGGATTAATCTCTGGATCAGCTCTCTGAACCACAACAATGGCCTGTTGAGATCTTGAGGACATCAGGACCGGATCTCGCCCCCAGGGACAAATGAGACGGCGTGGAAAGAGAGCTGGAGTCCGTAACAGATTGAGAACCAGGCGACACCGAACGCCACTACCCAGTATATTGCTAGCCAATGTACAATCAATAGACAATAAACTAGACGACATCCGAGCAAGGATTCAATTCCAGAGAGACGTTAGGGACTGTAACGTTCTCTGCTTCGTCGAGACGTGGCTGTCGCCAGAAGTCCCAGATCACGCCATCCAACCAGCCGATCACTTCTTCATTCACCGCAAGGACAGAACAGCAGAATCCGGCAAACAGCGTGGAGGTGGAATAGCCTTCATGTTGAACAACAATTGGAGCGATCCAGGCAACGTGAAGGAACTATCGAGCCACTGCTCCCCCAACCTGGAATATATATCCATCAAGTGTCGACCTTTCTTCCTCCCGAGGGAGCTAACGGCGATCATCCTGGTCGGAGTGTATATTCCACCGCAAGCTAGCACTGGCGACGCGCTCTCGAAGCTCCACACCGAGGTAAATAAACTCCAGGTAGCGAACGTTGACGCCGCCATTGTAGTAGTGGGTGATTTCAATAGCGCCAATCTGAGAAAGGTTTTGCCTGACTTCTATCAGCATGTGACTTGCAACACCAGAGGCGGTAACATTTTAGACCACTGTTACACGCAATTCAAGGGTGGATACAAGGCTCATTCTGCTAGTGGCTTCGGAAAATCGGTTCACGCGGCCATCTTTCTTTCACCAAAATATAAACAAAGAATCAAGAGCGTCCCGGTAGTCTCGCGAGAGGTGCAGAAATGGGACGTGGAGTCAGGGGAGACGCTCCAAGCTGCGCTTGAATGCACAGACTGGAGTGTATTCCGTGACACAGATAACATTAATGTCTACACGGAGACAGTGCTGGACTTTGTTCGTACTTTGGTGGAAGAAACAATCCCCACTACCACAATTAAAGTTTACCCAAATCAAAAACCCTGGGTAGACAAATCCGTCCGTGAAGCTCTGAAAGCGCGCACCACAGCATACAACGACGGCCTGGTGGCAGGCAACATGAATGACCACAAGGTGGCGCGATACAACGTAAGGAGGACAGTAATAGAGGCAAAACGGCGCTACAGGGATCAAATTTAACTCCAGTTTGAACAGGCTGACTCCAGAGCTATGTGGCAGGGCCTCAAAACGATGACAGACTACAAAGGCACCTCCCTCAAACTGAACAGTGACATCTCCTTAGCAAAGGATCTCAATACCTTCTATGCGAGGTTTGAGGCTGGTAATAACAACACCAGCCCACAAACCACGGCAATGGGGGGGGGGTCTGCTGATGGAGACACAGTGTTCAGGGTAACAGAGCATGAGGTGAGGCGGACCTTTAAAAAAGTGAATATCAGGAAGGCAGCAGGACCGGACGGCATCCCCGGCCGCGTCCTAAAAGTCTGTGCCGACCAACTGGCCCTGGTATTCACTGACATATTTAACCTGTCCTTAGAACAGGTTGTCATCCCCACCTGCCTGAAGAAGTCCACTATTATCCCTGTACCTAAAAAATCCAATCCTGCTTGCCTCAACGACTACCGCCCTGTAGCTCTCACCTCCATAGCCATGAAGTGCTTTGAGAAGCTAGTAAAGGGCCACATCTGCTCCTCCCTCCCCATCAACCTGGACCCCCTGCAATTTGCATACCGCCCCAACAGGTCCACGGAGGACGCCATAGCCCATGTGCTGCACACAGCAGCATCACACCTGGACAAGAGGCAGGGGAACTATGTGAGAATGCTGTTCATCGACTACAGCTCAGCATTCAATACCATAGTCCCCTCCAAACTCATAGCCAAGCTCAGGGACCTGGGCTTGAACTATGACCTCTGCCAGTGGGTCTTGGACTTCCTGACGGGCAGACCCCAGGTGGTGAGAGCAGGCAACTGCACCTCCTCATCCATCACCCTCAACATAGGGGCCCCCCAGGGCTGTGTTCTGAGTCCCCTCCTCTACTCCCTGTACACACACGACTGTGTGGCTCAGCGGAGTAACAACACAATCATCAAATTTGCTGACGACACAGTAGTGGTGGGCCTGATCTCTGCAAACGACGAGAGGGCCTACCTGGAAGAGGTCAAGGTCCTGGGGGGATGGTGCCAGGAAAACAGCCTCTCCCTGAACGTCAGCAAAACAAAGGAGATGATTGTGGACTTCAGGAGGTCGGGGGTCAAGGACTACAGCCCCCTCAGCATCGACGGGGCACCGGTTGAGAGAGTGAACAGCTTTAAGTACCTCGGAGCCCACATATCCGAGGACTTGACATGGACCACACACATTGACAGTGTTGTGAAGAAGGCACGACAACGCCTCTACTTCCTCAGGCGCCTAAGGAAGTTCCAAGTCAGTCAGAAGATCCTTAAGAACTTCTACTCATGTACAATAGAGAGCATCCTGACTGGCAACATCACCTCCTGGTTTGGGAATAGCACTGCACAAGACCGAAGCAGACTACAAAGAGTGACACGTTCAGCCGAACGCACAATTGGAGGGGGGCTCCCCACCCTCCAGAACATTTACAACAAGCGGTGCAGGGGTAAGGCTAAGAGAATCATTAAGGACTCCAGCCACCAGAACAACTGCCTCTTTGAACTGCTGCGGTCAGGCAAGCGATACCGGAGTCTCAAGGCGAGCACAGAAAGACTCAGAAGAAGCTTCTATCCTCAGGCCATCAGGCTGCTCAACGAACAATAAACACTATACAACAACCACCAAATGCACACAGCACACACATCCACACGCACACACTCACTTTAAACAAACAACACAATGCAGCACCCACTCTCCACACTTTAGATCACCTAAACACACTTTATATTTATTGATAAAGGATTTGCACTACAACTCGTACACCTTACTGTAAATTATACCTAAATTGTACTTTATCCCATTTCTGCTTTGCACTATATAGTATTGTATATTAGTACACTGCATAGTATATTGTATATTATATGGTAACTCAGTTACGTCTATTCCATCAAACGTCTATTCCATCGAACATTGTACATATGTCTATACTGAACACTGTGACCTCGTTTTTTTACATGCTATACTATGTTATTTCATACTTATCTGTCTAGCACAGTCTCTGGAGCGTAACAGTAAGAAGCATTTTGTATAAAAGTATTCTGTACTTCTGTATGACAACTATTAAAGAAACTTGAAACTTGAACTACACAAGCCAACAGATGAAGAGGTGATGCTGGCTGATTGATTGAAATCTAACAATGTGTTCTAAACCTGAGAGCAGGATGGTTTTATCATGTGTTCTAAACCTGAGAGTAGGATGTGGTTTTATCATGTGTTCTAAACCTGAGAGTAGGATGTGGTTTTATCATGTGTTCTAAACCTGAGAGTAGGATGGTTTTATCATGTGTTCTAAACCTGAGAGTAGGATGTGGTTTTATCATGTGTTCTAAACCTGTGGTGAGCAGGATGGTTTTATCATGTGTTCTAAACCTGAGAGTAGGATGTGGTTTTATCATGTGTTCTAAACCTGAGAGTAGGATGGTTTTATCATGTGTTCTAAACCTGAGAGTAGGATGTGGTTGTATCATGTGTTCTAAACCTGAGAGTAGGATGGTGTTATCATGTGTTCTAAACCTGAGAGTAGGATGGTTTTATCATGTGTTCTAAACCTGAGAATAGGATGTGGTTTTATCATGTGTTCTAAACCTGTGGTGAGCAGGATGGTTTTATCATGTGTTCTAAACCTGAGAGTAGGATGTGGTTTTATCATGTGTTCTAAACCTGTGGTGAGCAGGATGGTTTTATCATGTGTTCTAAACCTGAGAGTAGTATGTGGTTATATAGTCGTACTGGCGAATCGCGTCCTGCTCTTCGCCATCGAGATGTACCTCATCTCCAGTACCTACTGTACTTTATTAACGAAAAACAAATGCACCCAGCATCTGACCAGGCCCCGCCCCAATGTCGTACTATAAGGCAGCAGGCGTGGTCACCACTCGCCCTTCCTTTATTTCGTTTCCATCATGACGGATGCTTGCACCCTGTGAACTAGCGTTATGAAAAGTATAGAGAAATTGCGCAATGTAGAGTATTCGCCGGAGATTTGCCAGCCTCTGGAATCTTCTCGGCATGTTCCAACGGCACGTCGGGTCTGTCCTGGTGTTGCATCGTCTTGTGGCAGCAGATCGAGGGACAGCGTGCAAGGTTTGGCTATCGAGCTGACTCGCACACAGGTAGGCTCTGTGTCATCAGGCATTAACGCTGGTGTTAGTAATGCTGCTTGTTGTTATGTTAGACAACCGAGTTGTGTGTCGGCGCCAGGGGCGGGATGTCTGGGTGAACGTCCCTCTGAGTTGGACGTTTTCCAGGCGATCTTGGAGCGCGCTGCTAACACTAATGCTATAATGCTGGGTCACTGTTTTAATGTTCCCCGCCGTGGGATGTCACCGCTTTTCCCTCCTCTTAACGGGTTCATTGATGAAGGTCAGTCGGTAGCTAATGTGGGGGGTTTTGCTGAGACTTATTTACCCTTTTTACGGGTGAATGGGTTGACAACAGGGCGCAGGGTAAGTGTGCCGTGGCTAGAGAGCCAGGTAGCATCGATCCTGTGCCCCGGCAGGGTTGAACGGTGTCCCACCCGGAAGCCGACGCTTGAGAGCAGGTCGGCCCGGCAGGTGGCAGTATGGACTGATGAGAGTTATACTGCCACAGGATGGAATTTAGCTGCGGCCAGTGTTGTGGCTCAGCTGACTGTTTTTCTGTCCACATTAGCGTCGGGTAGTGGGGCTACAGGACCAGCCGACGCTGAAAACATTTTGCATGTTTTTGGTGTTATAGAGATCTTGAATCAGTCACAAGCTATAACTGCGGGGAGGATTAGGATGCTATCAACACTTGTTAATAGGCATTTCTGGTTGGAGCAGTCTCCTCTTGGGGAGGAAGAAGGGTTTCTTCTCCTCACGGCTCCTCTTTCCGCGGAAGGACTCTTTGGTCGTTCTGCGGAGACGCGGGCGGTTGTTGACCTAGGTCCCACACCGCCTCACGCTATGCAGCCGGAGGTTGGAGCACGGCCTCGTCAGCGACTATGGCGAGGCCCTCGACAGGCGGTCATGTTTCCCCCCGCCAGTGGTACCCTGGGCGTTGAGTCAACAGGTGTCCACAAGGCCGACAGCCTTGGCAGCCGAGGGATCGGCCATGTTGGATGAGCTCGGCTTGGAATATACAAGCCGTCGCCGTCCTGCCGCGAGCAGCCCGCTCCCCGATCACTCCCTCCCCCAACACCAGCGGAAAAGGGGCTCTGATCCGTTTCCTTTGGCTGCGGGCCGCGAGCCTTCGTTGAAGCGCATGCGGCCCCACGTTTCGCTTCTCATGGGGACAGGGGCTGACACCCAGTTGATGGCTGAGCCTGGGTCTGTCCGTGAGAATGTTGTGCTGTCACGTGGCTCCCTCGCCACGCGTTGTGCGTTTGGTGAGCCTGGTGTTACGGCTGCCACTGTCGACGGTGGTCAGCAGGGGGACTCGAGGCCTCTTCGAAAGAATGCTCAGCGTGGGTTACCCCGACCTCGCCTTCGCCAGGTGGGGTATCACGTTGATGCCTCCCACTCCCGCAAGATTGGCAGTGGTCTGGCAGGCGCGCGTGATTTGGGTGGTAGTAATATCACTGCAGGGCTACGGTGTGTAGGAACCCATGGGGTCCTCACGCCTTGCATGTCAGGCTGCAGAACAATTCCTCAGCATGTTCTGGAGGGGTGTTCAGTGGGGGAGCTTTTGTCACCTAGTTTGATGTCAGCTTCTCCCGTATCAAACCGGCCCTTTCTGTCGGGGTCCCCCCTTGGGTGCGATTGCCTCGTGGGTTGTATCAGGGGCCGTTGTCCCGATTCCACGGAACGCCCTGCCCGTACGGTTGGCGGTTTCAGAGGCTACGCACAGCGGGAGAGACCGGGCCGCCTATCTACAGTTCCTTGCGGCCCAGCGCCAGTTGGCGGCGGGTGCGCTCTGGGATTATTATCACATATGGCTACAACAGTGCCATATGTCGAGGTGGATGGAGAGAATGTTGAGGCGGGGGCTTGTCTTGCAGTCCGCACAACCCCACCCTCCGTTTTCAGGTTTGGTGCAGACCCTATTGTCAGGGTCAGCAGCAGTGACAGCTCTGGCCGACGAGATCCAATCTTTGTTGGCGAAGCAGGCCGTAGTCGTGGTCCCGAGAGAGGACGCAATGTCAGGTGTCTCCTCCCGTTATTTTCTGGTGCCCAAAAAAACGGGAGGTGTCAGACCTATACTGGATCTGTCCGCGTTCAATCGTCTGATTGTGGCGAGACCGTTCAGAATGTTGACCATCAAACACCTGCTACTCGCTGTCAGGGTGGGAGACTGGTTCACCTCCATAGACCTGAAGGATGCGTATTTTCACATCCCGATTTTCCCTCCTCACAGGAAGTTCCTACGGTTCCTTTTTCAGGGCGTAGCGTACGAATACCAGAGGTTGCCGTTCGGCACATTCACCAGGTGCGTAGAGACCACGCTGGAGCCTCTACGTCGTCAGGGGATACGAATTATTTTCTATCTCGATGACATGCTGCTCCTCAGCCGGTTGGAGGAGGTCGCCAGGTCTCATACCAGGCTGGTGGTGGAATTCCTCACCAGGCTGGGTTTTGCTGTGAACTGGAAGAAGAGTACGCCTCTTCCCAGTCAACAGGTGGAGTACTTGGGCTTGGTTCTAAGTTCAAGGCCCATGAGGGCAACCCTCTCGGAGCAACGGAGAGTGTCTATCCTCAACGCGCTCGGGGGTTTCCGTCCTGGAGGGACGGTCACGGTGCTGCAGGTGATGCGCCTGCTCGGTATGATGGCATCTGCTCACGCTGTGGTCCCTCTTGGCCTCCTCTTCATGAGGAGGATACAGAGGTGGTTTTCCAGTATGAAAATAGACCCGGTAGACACAAGCTTCCCGACACTGATGGATCTGCTGACAGAATATGGATATTACTCAGGGTATAGACTTAATGTGACGAAGACACAGACATTAGCACTCAACTACACACCAACGATAGAGATCAAAGAAAAATACAAAATCAAATGGGACATGGACAGGATCAAGTACCTAGGGGTGAACATCACAAGAGGGGGGGAGGGGCTATACGATGCAAACTATACACAGATAAATCAGAAAATCAAGAGAGATCTAGAAAGATGGACGGTGATGCCCCTAGATTTCAGTTCAAGGATCGAAATCATTAAGATGAACATATTACCAAGGTTACTATACCTATTTCAATCCCTACCTATATTAATACCACAAAAACAATTTAGGGAATGGGATAGACAGATATCAAGATTCATTTGGGGGGGGGGGAAGGCCAAGGATCAGATATGTGACTCTACAATTACCAAAGGAGAAAAGAGGGATGGCAGTACCCAGTTTAGAAAGCTATTACTATGCAGCACAGCTTAGAACAGTAGCATGCTGGTGCAATGTGAACTATGAGGCCAAATGGAAAGATATAGAAACCAAAAGAGAGGGATTCAAAGTGCAGGCACTGATAGGAGATAGGGAGCTGTTCAGAAGACAGGAACAACTACTAGATCCAATTACCAGATTCACTATAAACATATGGAACACAATAGTAAAGAAATACAAGCTAGAAAAAGAATCTAAGATACTGAGATGGATGGCACACGACAACAAATTCAGACCAGGGATAGAAGATCATGGGTTCAAGAGGTGGGAACGGGGGGGTATAACAGCAATGTGCACGATGACAGAAGGAGGGGAGATGCAGACTCTACAAAAATTGAAAGAAAGATACGGACTAGAGAATAGGGACCACTTTAGATATTTACAGATTAGGGACTACTATAACAAGGAAATAAAGCAAGATAGAGACAAAGAACAGAATGGGGTAATTAAGATAATGGTAAAGTCATACGAAGGACGGAAGGGGAGGGTGATATCAGCACTATATCAGGCAATAATGGACAGTAAGGGAAATACAACATTGTATGTGAAAGAAAAGTGGGAAAGAGAGTTGGAAATAGAGATAACAGAGGAGGAATGGTATGACACATGTAAGACACAACAAACAACCGCAGGATCAAGGATATGGAGGGAGTTTGGGTGGAAAAATATAATTAGATACTTTATAACACCAGAAATACAGGGCAATTACACACCAGCAAAGAAAACATGTTGGAGGGAGTGTGGACAGGAAGGGGCGAACCATACACACATATTCTGGGGATGTCAGAAGATAAGGCACTACTGGGAAGAGATAGGAGGGATAATAAATGAAATAATAGGATACGAAATACCCCAGGGAGGCCAAGTGTTGTATTTGGGGAATCTGTCACAGGAAGGAATCCAAGGGGAAGACAAATATTTGATTAAGATATTGATAGTGGCAGCCAAGAAAGCTTTAACTAATCTGTGGTACAAGGTAGAAGTGCCGACAAAGGATCAATGGATAGAGTTGGTAGAGGGGATACAGGAAATGGAGAGAATCACACATCTGCTGAGGCTGCAAGAAGAAAAGTTTGAATGGAAATGGGGAAAATGGGAAGAATACAGGAGGGGAAGTAACGACATCACAGAGGTTTGAAAAGGATACAAGGAAATGAATAAAAATGTAAATAAATAATGCAAATGTAGAATGGACCGAAGGACCCATGTCACACTTTTTCTTTACTAATTTTTTGTCTATTTGTTTTAATTTATGTACTGTGTATTGTCTATGAATGTTGTCTATGTATGTTGTTGAAAAAATATGTATGTTCCAAGAGTGGTGTAAGGGGGGGGGGCCGGGACCCCTGGATGCTGTCCTTACTTTCCTTCAGTCTCTCCTTGATAGACTGTCGGCTTCGACGGTGAGGGTATATGCTGCGGCTATATCCTCTTATCATGAGGGGTTTGAGGGCGTTGTGTTGTTCAGCCACCCTCTTGTGAAGCGTTTCTTGCTTGGCGCTCGGCGCCTTAAGCCAGTGACACGCTCTCTGGCTCCGAGTTGGGATCTTCAATTGGTCCTCGGTCGGTTGTCCAAGGCCCTGTTTGAGCCTCTTGAGCAAGCGCCTTTGAAACAGCTGTCGTTCAAGACTGCGTTCTTGCTGGCCATCACCTCCGCTAAGTGCGTGGGTGAGCTCTGTGCTCTCTCGGTGCGGCCTGAGTGTCTGTCTATTCGTTTCGATAGCGGTGCCACTCTGAGGCCTAATCCAGCCTTCGTGCCAAAAAATATCCGGAGTTCTTTCCACTCCAGGGATATTATGGTTCAGGCATTTCATCCGCCTCCTCACGCTAGTGAGTTGGAGGCGAGCCTTCACCTGTCATGTCCGGTCCGGGCTTGGGGGTTTACCTCAGCCGTACTCAGGGCCTCAGGGCTACCGATCAGCTTTTTATCTGTTACGGTGGCTCTCGTGCTGGTAAGGCACTGTCGAAACAGCGCCGGTCCCATTGGTTGTGCGAGGGCATTGCCCTTTGCTACACGTTGGCTGGTCTGGCCCCTCCTGGGGGTGTCAGGGCGCACTCCACTCGTGGGGTGGCGGCCTCTGCCGCCCTGTTAGGAGGGGCCTCGGTGGAGGACATCTGTGCTGCGGCTTCATGGTCCTCACCGGGTCCCTTCGTAAGGTTTTACCTCATGGACATGACCGGGGGTTCTGTCTCCCAGGCGGTTCTGAGGTCTGGAACCTCTCCTGCTTCCCGTCTTTCGGTGGGGTAGCAGGGGTGTGTGGGTGTGGACCACGAGGTGTTGTGTCACACGTGGTCCCGCCTGTGCTGTGCGTTTGGAGGTTTCTAGTTCCCTCTTTTTCGCACTTGAGTGGAGTTGACTGCCGCTCCCTCTTCACTAGGAAGGTGGGGTGACGGGACTCCCCTCCCCCCTGATGTGGGCTTTCGGGTCCTCAGGGGGTGCATTTGTCGGTCCTCGCGTCTGCTCTGTCCCCATATCTCGATGGCGAAGAGCAGGACGCGATTCGCCAGTACGACTATATAACGATAGGTTATGTAATAACCTAGTTATATGAGTACTGGCTGAGCGTCCTGCTCTTAGCGCGCCCTGAGGTCCCTTGGGAAACTTTCCGGATGGAAACTTTTTCCGAGGAAGGGCGAGTGGTGACCACGCCTGCTGCCTTATAGTACGGCATTGGGGCGGGCCTGGTCAGATGCTGGGTGGATTTGTTTTTCATTAATGAAGTACAGTAGGTACTGGAGATGAGGTACATCTCGATGGCGAAGAGCAGGACGCTCAGCCAGTACTCATATAACTAGGTTATATACATAACCTATCGTTTTATCATGTGTTCTAAACCTGAGAGTAGGATGGTTTTATCATGTGTTCTAAACCTGAGAGTAGGATGTGGTTGTATGAATGAATTAATGAATGAAAACTTTATTTAACAGATTGCAGAATGGGTACAATACAGTACGGCTCAATACACACAATTGTTAAGGGGATGCAGACCTGAGAAAGACGTTTGTCTTGTTTCCATCAGGGTCCCCCATTTTCAATTCATATAGACATTTATGACATACACAACATACATGACATTTATGGCATAGAGACATATAGGTATTTAGTACTGATACATTTGTGACATAAATGGTATTCAAATATACAGTACTGTTACCCCTAGATCCTGACAGAGTATATACATATGATGGGGAGGGGACTGTACATTAGGAGGGGGTGGGTGGGTGGGAGGGAAATATACATACGGCGGGGAGGGAATATATACATGCAGTGGGGAGGAGACTGTCTATTAGGAGGTGGTTGGGGTTTTGGGCATTTACGGTGGAAAGTTTCGAATTGCAGCCTCCCGTAGGTGCTCTTTAAGAGCGGCTTTGAATGTGGGTAGGGATTCACATTCCTTTACAGCTTTGGGTAGGGCGTTCCACATTGATGTGGCATAATTGCGAAACGTATTTAGTCCCTTGTTTGAGCCGAATCTGGGTTTAACATGATTTGTTGAGCTTCCTCTGGTGTAGTGGTTGTGGTATTCACTGACCTTTGGGAAGTATTTTGACATGTACATGGGTACCTTAGTCGTATAGTGTATCTTGTAGACCAGGCCCATTGCAAGTTGCTGTACTCTGTCGTCTACTCTAAGCCATCCTAGGTTGTCAAAGTGGGCAGGGGTGAGGTGGGTTCTGGGGGTAAGGTCAAGTAGTAGTCTGACCAGTTTGTTTTGTGATGTTTGTAATTTTGTTTTTAGTGTCTTTGAGGTGCTTTGGTCTTCAGGGTATTCTTGTTTACCAGAGAGGAGATCCGGTACAAGAATCTAGTTCGTTGATTGACTTTTTTTATTACATTGGATGCCATTTTGTCACAGGAAAGATTTGCCTCTAGGATGGAACCCAGGTAGGTAATTTCGTCTTTCCTTGTGACAATATTGTCACCCACTGCAACTGAGAAGCCGTCGGTCTTGCTGAGTTTGTTATTTGAACCGAAGAGAATGGACTCTGTTTTGCCCAGGTGTAATGATAGTTTGTTATCAGCGAGCCAGGTGCAGATTTTGCCTAGTTCCGAGCTGAGGGTTTTTTCAACCTGCAACTTGTTCTTGTCAGAGACCAGCAGGGCTGAGTCGTCCGCAAACAGGAACAAGTTGCAGTCACAGGCTGACGACATGTCATTTGCATAAATTAGGAAGAGTAGCGGTCCTAGTATGCTTCCTTGTGGAACACCACAGCTCACTGTGAGGGGGGGGATAGAGTAGTATCATGTGTTCTAAACCTGAGAGTAGGATGGTGTTATCATGTGTTCTAAACCTGAGAGTAGGATGGTTTTATCATGTGTTCTAAACCTGAGAGTAGGATGGTTTTATCATGTGTTCTAAACCTGTGGTGAGCAGGATGGTTTTATCATGTGTTCTAAACCTGTGGTGAGCAGGATGGTTTTATCATGTGTTCTAAACCTGAGAGTAGGATGGTTTTATCATGTGTTCTAAACCTGAGAGTAGGATGGTTTTATCATGTGTTCTAAACCTGAGAGTAGGATGGTTTTATCATGTGTTCTAAACCTGAGAGTAGGATGGTTTTATCATGTGTTCTAAACCTGTGGTGAGCAGGATGGTTTTATCATGAGTTCTAAACCTGTGATGAGTAGGATGGTTTTATCATGTGTTCTAAACCTGAGAGTAGGATGGTTTTATCATGTGTTCTAAACCTGTGGTGAGCAGGATGGTTTTATCATGTGTTCTAAACCTGAGAGTAGGATGGTTTTATCATGTGTTCTAAACCTGAGAGTAGGATGGTTTTATCATGAGTTCTAAACCTGTGGTGAGCAGGATGGTTTTATCATGTGTTCTAAACCTGAGAGTAGGATGGTTTTATCATGTGTTCTAAACCTGAGAGTAGGATGGTTTTATCATGAGTTCTAACCCTGAGAGTAGGATGGTTTTATCATGAGTTCTAACCCTGAGAGTAGGATGGTTTTATCATGAGTTCTAAACCTGTGGTGAGCAGGATGGTTTTATCATGTGTTCTAAACCTGAGAGTAGGATGGTTTTATCATGAGTTCTAACCCTGAGAGTAGGACGGTTTTATCATGAGTTCTAACCCTGAGAGTAGGATGGTTTTATCATGAGTTCTAACCCTGAGAGTAGGATGGTTTTATCATGTGTTCTAAACCTGAGAGTAGGATGGTTTTATCATGTGTTCTAAACCTGTGGTGAGCAGGATGGTTTTATCATGTGTTCTAAACCTGTGGTGAGCAGGATGGTTTTATCATGAGTTCTAACCCTGAGAGTAGGATGGTTTTATCATGTGTTCTAAACCTGTGGTGAGCAGGATGGTTTTATCATGTGTTCTAAACCTGTGGTGAGCAGGATGGTTTTATCATGTGTTCTAACCCTGAGAGTAGGATGGTTTTATCATGTGTTCTAAACCTGTGGTGAGCAGGATGGTTTTATCATGAGTTCTAACCCTGAGAGTAGGACGGTTTTATCATGAGTTCTAACCCTGAGAGTAGGACGGTTTTATCATGAGTTCTAACCCTGAGAGTAGGATGGTGTTATCATGAGTTCTAACCCTGAGAGTAGGACGGTTTTATCATGAGTTCTAACCCTGAGAGTAGGATGGTGTTATCATGAGTTCTAACCCTGAGAGTAGGACGGTTTTATCATGAGTTCTAAACCTGTGTTGAGTGTGGACCCAGGAGGCTGAGAGGCAGCAGATCTGAACAGCAGAGCTCCAGGGCAGACAGACAGACAGAGGCCTGGGACAAGAGGCATTCATGGACCACCCGGGGGCTGCTCTAAAGATGGGAGGGGGGGGAGAGAGAGAGAGAGACACACAACCCGAGTATGTACAATTGTGGGGGGAATTGGCTATGTCCAGGATCAATCTATTTAGGACTCTGTACTGTACTGTCATTTTTTGTCACAGTATAATGGTATGTCACAGTACTGTATGTTTTTATTACAATATAAACTGCCCTGTGATGTGACAGTTTTATTTTTATAAAGAATTTTTGTAACAAAATACTCAAGACTACATATTTAATTCAAAATGGTCTATTCGCGTACAATCTCTATTGCAAATACTACTTAGTAGTAATATTGTATTATTTAAGTATTATATTGGACCAAAAAAGAAAATGACTGACCACGTACTGGGGGTTGATACTGTCGACCGTAGCTCACATCCAGCAGTGTGATTGGAAGTTTGTGTAGACTGGGCGGGGATAACACCCAAGGCATAGATAGGCCCTCCACCGTATTCACCTATTCACCTATTCACACACACACACACACACACACACACCTCTTTACAAAGAGCTGCCATGAACACAGCAATTGACCATATTCACATGGCGGCCAGTTTGCACTTATGTCGTGCTCAGGTTGGGATTCCTTTCTACCCCGTGGGACTCCCAACCTGAGCATGACGTAGGAGCAAAAATGTGAATATTGTCAATAGGGATGCACCAATACCACTTTTCCACATGCAGTATGGAGTCCTAAACATTCAGCATCAACGGATACAGATGACCAGTCCTACCCATTGCTTTTCCCTGAACAGAATACATCATGCGTGTGTATATGTTATCAGATACGCCCCCTTTACTGGTATGTAAATAAGAATGTTTTTCTTTGCGCAATTTCTTTGCGCAGTTTTAATGAATAGATCATTATTATGATGACACTGGTTGGATATATGATATTTGTATGTGGGAATGGGTTTTGAACTAAACATTTACTGCGAGGGACATTGGCGAGTGAAAGTTTCAAGTTCAAGTTTGTTTATTATTATTATAAATACAGAATACTTTATGATCAAATGCTTGTTTCTGTATGAGCGCCTGAGAGTGTGCTACATACAGTAAATACTGTAGTATATATAGTATACTGTATGTAGCACACTCTCAGGGGCTCATAGGGGGAGGAGAAAGGGGAGGAGCCTCCCCATTAGCACAACGGTTCACACCTGTATGAAGTCCTTGGACTGAAAGCTACATGTACGTAAGATGTCAAACACTGTTGCTGTAATTACCCTGAAGAAGGTCCGTCAACCGGAACGTTGGTTTAAAGTATTCTCACATAAAGTGAAGTAGCAAGAATACCAGTGTGCTCGAGTATTCCTTTCAAATTCGACATAAATTTCTTACTCTGAGAACCTGGAGAAAATGAAGGTGTGCAAACTGTGGAAATGCATTTTATTCCGGGAGGATGCGACCCTCTCTGCGTGCCCTCCTGTCTCCGGCTGTCTCGTAGTGATGACCGGAGTGCTGGACGTCCCGCGATGATGACGGGGAGGTTGCGACCCTCTCTGCGCCGCCCCCTATCTCCCTGTCTCCGGTTGTCTCGGAGTGATGACCGGAGTGTTGAACGTCCCGTGATTAAGACGGGGAGGATGCGACCCTCTTTGCGCCGCCCCTGTGCCTCAAATAGATCCGCTATCAGCTCTATCTTTAATCTTTCAAAATTTTCAGTTGCTATCGCTATCAGCTCTATCATACATTTTTCTAAATGTTCAGTTGCTATTGCATGCACTCATCTGTGTTTCACTACACACATGAGTGCATGCTTACCAACTGTCCATCTGTAACACTACTATCACCGACATCTAAGAAGGGAGATCCCCCCTTGAATGGCCCTTCTAAGGTTTCTCTCCTCCACACTGCCTGTGGTGCATTTTTTCCTATTGCTAGGTTTTAGTGAGTTTTTCCTTACCTTCGCGTGGGGTATGTCTGGGAGTGTTGCATTCATTTATTTAGCATATTTTTTTTAATTTGTTGGACCTTATGGTGTTCTTGTTTTGTTCTTGACTTATTGTGATGTTTCTTCTTGACTTGTTTAAAGAAGACGTGTCCGGCCCATGGGGACAGGGCATTATGGGGTAGAACACATAGTAGCATACTACAAGAACCTAGGGGTCCACAAAGACGACTTCAAACTGGAAATGGTAACAACAGATGAGGTACTCAGAAAACTGAGCACCCTCCAACCGAACAAGGCCACTGGCCATGACAACATCCCCTCCAAATTCCTCAGAGACTCAGCAGCCGCCATCACCCCAGTCATCACAAACATAATAAACCTCTCCATAAAACAGGGACATGTCCCCAAGGACTTCAAAATTGCGAGAGTATCACCCCTGCACAAAAAGGGCAGCAAATTAGACCCAGGCAACTACCGCCCTGTTTCTATCCTTACCTCCATCTCGAAAGTCATGGAAAAAATAGTATACGAACAGGTCGAAAAGTACTTTGCGGAAAAAAATCGAATCTACGAATTCCAATCTGGCTTCAGAACATCCCACTCCACTGACACATGCCTTCTCTATTTAAACGACTACATCAAACAAGAGGTGGACGTGGGCAAATACTGCGGCATGGTCATGCTGGACCTACAAAAGGCCTTCGACACTGTCAATTCACACCAAGCAATTGGTTTTGATAGTCTATCAGTGAGCTGGATGCAATCCTACCTGGAGCGGAGAGAACAGATGGAGAGAACAGACGGTACCCTATCCCCCCCCTCCCAGTGAGCTGTGGTGTTCCACAAGGAAGCATACTAGGACCGCTACTGTTCCTAATTTATGCAAATTACATGTTGTCAGCTTGTGACTGCAACTTGTTCCTGTTTGCGGACGACTCAGCCCTGCTGGTCTCTGACAAGAACAAGTTACAGGTTGAAAAAACCCTCAGCTCGGAACTAGGCAAAATCTGCATATGGCTCGCTGATAACAAACTATCATTACACATGGGCAAAACAGAGTCCATTCTCTTCGGTTCAAATAACAAACTCAGCAAGACCGACGGCTTCTCAGTTACAGTGGGTGACAATATTGTCACAAGGAAAGATGAAATTACCTACCTGGGTTCCATCCTAGAGGCTAATCTTTCCTGTGACAAAATGGCATCCAATGTAATAAAAAAAAGTCAACCAACAAACTCGATTCTTGTACCGGATCTCCTCTCTGGTAAACAAGAATACCCTGAAGACTCTGGCAGGAGCACTCATTCAAGGGTACTACGACTATGCTTGCACCTCATGGTACCAAAGCACCTCAAAGGCGCTAAAAACTAAATTACAAACATCTCAAAACAAACTGGTCAGACTACTGCTTGACCTTACTCCTAGAACCCACCTCACCCCTGCCCACTTTGACAACCTAGGATGGCTTACAGTAGACGACAGAGTACAGCAACTTGCAATGGGCCTGGTCTACAAGATACACTACACCAGTGTTTCTCAACTGGTGGGTCGCGACCCAAATGTGGGTCGCGGGGCCATTTTGAGTGTGTGTAAAAAAATATATATATTTATACTTTTTTTTTTTGCACTACCTATCTTTGTGAAAGTGGCTTCTCAGCTCTGGTCCAGCTGAAGACAAAGCGGAGGAACAGATTGGACATTGAGCATGACCTCAGAGTTGCTTTGTCTACCATCACCCCAGACTTTGAGACTCTTGTCAGGAGAAAACAACATCCCCAGTTATCCCATTAGTTCCCTGGGATGTTAAGCTAAGAAGTCTGCTAAGAAGGATATATTATTTATTATTATTATTATTTTATTTCATTGTGTTTTTAGCCCTTAGTTGCACTTTTGTTGCAACCCCAGTTATCCCATTAGTTCCCCCAAACTTACTGTAGGTCGCTAAGAAGTCTGCTAAGAAGCATAATTATTTATTATTATTTTATTTCATTGGGTTTTTAGCCCTAGATGCTCTTTTGTTGCAACCCCAGTTATCCCATTAGTTCCCCCAAACTTAGGTCTGTTATGTTAAGCTAAGAAGTCTGCTAAGAAGTATAATTATTTATTATTGTTATTATTTAATTTCATTGGGTTTTTAGCCCTAGTTGCACTTTTGTTGCAACCCCAGTTATCCCATTAGTTCCCCCAAACTTAGGTCTGTTATGTTAAGCTAAGAAATCTGCTAAGAAGCATATATTATTTATTATTATTATTATTTAATTTCATTGGGTTTTTATCCCTAGTTGCACTTTTGTTGCAACCCCAGTTATCCCATTAGTTCCCCCAAACTTAGGTCTGTTATGTTAAGCTAAGAAATCTGCTAAGAAGCATATATTATGTATTATTTTTTTTTTTCATTGGGTTTTTAGCAATAGTCGCACTTTTGTTGCACTTTTGTGTTTATTTCATGTTTTGAAAGATTGCGTATTACTACACTTTTTTTTTTTACATAAATCATAGTGGTTAAAAATGTTCAGAGAGAGAGAGAGAGAGAGAGCAGAATGTGCTGAGAACCACTGCACTACACGACCAAGGTACCCATGTACATGTCAAAATACTTCCCAAAGGTCAGTGAATACCACGATCACAACACCAGAGGGAGCTCCACAAATCATGTTAAACCCAGATTCTGCTCAAACAAGGGACTAAACACGTTTCGCAATTATGCCACATCAATGTGGAACGCCCTACCCAAAGCTGTAAAGGAATGTGAATCACTACCCACTTTCAAAACCACTCTCAAAGAACACCTACGGGAGACTGCAATTCGAAACTGGCCCCCGTAAATGTCCTAACACAACCCCCTCCAATGTACAGTAAATGACCAAGTATGGTTTTGTCAATATTCCAATGTACAGTTTTGCTTGTACAGTTGTACAGTGTCCGCCACCCACCCCCCCTACCCAACCCCCCCCCCCCCACCCACCCCACCCACCCAACCACCTCCAATGTACAGTCCCCCCCCCCCCCCCCTACCCAACCCCACCCCACCTACCCAATCTCCTCCAATGTACAGTTTACTACGTCAAATGTATATACTCTCTTTTCTGGACTCTTTTTGTATCACAAACAGTACTGTATTTGCAAATCTGGTATGTCATAAATGTATAGATGTAGCAGTGCTGTCTATCTGTATGTCGTGTGTGCATAGCTGTCAACATTGGCAGGAGAAAAAACGTGCACATTTAAGCCCCGCCCCCTCCCGCCCGGCCCCGCCCCCTCCCTCCCGGCCCCACCCCCTTCCAATGGAGCTGCCTCGTCGCTGCCATCTGCTGCTGGTCAAAACCTGTATTAAGGAAATTCACTGTATTATTTTACAGATTACTTTTGTTTTCCTACTTTAAGTGTAAATGCTGTAAAAATACAGTAAATTACCTTGTATCAAAATATTAACCATTAAATAAAGGTTGTAATCTGTAAATGTATTTAATTTTACTGTAATTTGACAGTATTTGGAAACCATTGATGCCAGACATTTAGTTTTCTTGCAGCTTTTTTTCTTACAGTGCAACCACTTAGAACATGAAGAACATATTTAGTATAACAGTGAACAGATATAATAACTAATTGTAAGAATTCTGTGTTTAAAACTGTTTTGAAACAGTTTGTACTCTCCACAGAGGAGAGGTGGGGGGGGGGTATTTTTGCATCTGAATAGAGCTGCGCGTTGGGATTCAGATTAACTGAGCCAGGTAAAGGCATTCACACAGAGAGAGTCATTAACGTTAACAATGGACGCATTCAGGTGAGGGTAGTTGTCCACGCCCCCCCCCCCCCCCAAACTAGCTGAAGTGTGAAAATCAGAGGCATTTCCTCCCCTTGAGCGTTCTAGACAACAGACTGAGTTACAAGATTTAAATGAATACATGATATTCAAAACATTCTCAGATTTCAAAGTATGACACATAATTTGAAAGCTTGCATTCTGTACTTTCACAACCTGGAAAAATCTGGAAAATGAAAATGGAGACATGTCGGCACAAACGCTGGACTTGATCACATATATTTTATGAGTTTAAAAAAAAAATTATATAAAAAAAAAAAAATATCAAAAACGTGCCAATTCCGTGAACCGTGAACAGGGCGTGAAGAAGGTTGAAATACAGGAGAATCCCGGGAAAAACGGGAGGGTTGACAGCTATGCGTGTGTGTATATGTTATGATGAAATGAAAATGGGGGACCCTGATGTAAACAAGACGAAAGTCTTTCTCTGGTCTGCATCCCCTTAACAATTGTATGTATTGAGCTGTACTGTACCCATTCTGCAATCTGTTAATAAAGTTTTCAATCAATCAATCAGACATTAACATGTGTTGTCGGGCCTTACAAATAAATTTGATTTGATTGATTTGAATTCCAGGACATCTTACACACATGGTTCTCGGTATCAGATTTTAGTTTGGGGGGAGAAATTCTCCCGATAATGATACCACCCCCTTAACTGGTCCCGATTCAGGTACTGGTATCGGTGTAATCCCCACACAACAGTATTTGACGCTGGCGGGTTAAAAAAGTTTACTTCCAACAGAGTTACTCGATTTGAAAGTCAAAATGTGCGGGCAGAGGTTTGTTGTGAGAGAAGAGATAGGACAGCACAGCCCAACAGGCAAACAGAGAGGAAGCCTATTACCAGAGGTTCACATGAGCTTCCCGACACCATGCATGTCAATGAGAGTAAGCTATACCCCCAGTACGCACACAAGACACACAGCCTGAGTAAACACTCACACAAACACAACACATGCATGCGCATGTCCACGCACGCACATACACACACAGACACATACACTACTGCCACAGACACTATGCTATACCGCACGCACACACACACACACACACACACACACACACACACACACACACACACACACACACACACACACACACACACACACACACACACACACACACACACACACACACTCAATTTCTCCCTCGCTCAAAGTCAGAGCACTCTCTCTATAGCCTGCAGGTGTCATTAACATCTCAAACATGGAAATTATGCAAACCCCGAGTGCCCTGCCAGGCTGCAAGGCCAACGGCTCAGTCAGTCCGATTAACATCCTCCTCCTACCACTCAAACGGAACTGTTCTCTCATCTCACGGCGCGGCGCTGCTTTACACAAACAAACACTGTGTTAACATGGCAAAATCAGAACACCAGACCGGGGGGCGGGGCCTCGCAGTCCATTAACACTTTGGAGGCCAAACCCGAGATAGTCCGGGTTAACTCGCCATGCTCTGGGCGATATTTCTTTTATTAGCGATATCCATTCATTTTTCATCCATCCAGCCTGACGTTATCATTGGGAATGGGTCTGAGCTCGCAAAGGGCAAATACCGCCGCCTATCGTCTTCCGGATGGTATTGCACATCATTGGATTGGATTGGCTGGGACTGTGCATCAAAAAAATAAGTCCGGTCCAGGTTTTACTTCTCGGGCATGCAGTATCGTTATAACAGATGTACTGGGACACTCAGAGCAGCGTGGATTATGTGTTTTGGATATATAACGTTGGATCAATAAACACGATCAATATTTGGAATGGCGATCAGGAATTGGATTAATCTTTTTGCATGACATCAGATGTGAGGTAAGGACTTTATGTTAAGAATCTTGGGTTAATCAGATGTTCCGTTCACCGCCATCGGTGCGTGCGTGCGTGTGTGCGTGCGTGCGTGCGTGCGTGCGTGCGTGCGTGCGTGTGTGTGTGTGTGTATGCACCTCAGTGTGTGAATGAGGGCTTCCAGGGCTTTCTCCACTTCCAAACAGCGACACACCTGAGAGCTCAGTCCCTCTGATAGAAGCAGTACCTGAGAATAAAAGACACATCAAAGCCTCACACATAGAACATTAGCGTGTGCGTGTGTGTGAGCGTGTGTGTGTGTGAGGTTCACGCCGACCAAAGTACGGAGAAGCGATTTTTCAGACCCGACTTCTCTTCGTGCATGAGGACACATATACTATCGATAATCTAGTGTTTATTTGAAAACAATTCATAAATCAAGCGACAAATGGCACGATTTCTAAGGAAATACATTTAAGCTCGATTTGCTGGAGTTTATTGAGATGAGACAGAACGCCCTAGAAATATATTGATATTCATCACGGTATAAAATGGAAATGTATGTATGAAAATGTATCTGTTTTGTGCATGTTGACTGGAAGCAACTCATTGACGATCACTGTGTTATTTAGATCTATTGCTATTATATTTGATATGTTTTAAGCACTTGCAAATAAGTCCTATCCTCCATTGGATAAAGCACTGGCACCGAAGGGCCATCAGCAGAGGGCGCTGTTGACCCTGAATGAGTTAACCAAGTGATCTGTCCTTCTCTACGTTTGTTCGCTTTCATTTCCCAAAAAATGTAAAGCACATCTCTCCGATTTTACAGCACCGTCGATTCAAATAACTAATCGATTGGTCGACAAAGTTCTTGTCTATTTGGTCAACTGAGAAGTCGAGGACATCCCTAAACTATCCATGAACATATACGTATAACACATACTGAAGCGCACAGAAGACAGGTTTACTCAATGAGAGGAATACAGGCGATGTAACTACAGCGCATGGGGAAAGCCAAGTTCAGAAAACACACTGTGATGATGAGTCCCAGATGAAAGATGGTTTGGATGAAGGATCACCTCTTCCTGACCCGCGCTCAGCTTCTCCTCAGTCTCCAGCACGGCAAAACCAATCTGTTCTTATTTCATTTCAGACTAGATCAATTCTGTTGCTC
>NC_140174.1:98737777-98745277 GCF_963971535.1 Notolepis coatsorum | reverse complement strand
TGATGCATGGTCCTAACGCTGTGTTGTGTGTGTGTGTGTGTGTGTGTGTGTGTGTGTGTGTGTGTGTGTGTGTGTGTGTGTGTGTGTGTGTGTGTGTGTGTGTGTGTGTGTGTGTGTGTGTGTGTGTGTGTGTGTGTGTGTGTGTGTGTGTGTGTGTGTGTGTGTGTGTGTGTGTGTGTGTGTGTGTGTGTGTGTTGTTTGACACTTTGACTATGGTCCAGTGCACAACACTGGAGGGAAGATTGGGACAGAACCAGAGAGAGATACAAACATCCCAGACATGCTGTGGATGAGAGCAGGCTGTTTCAATATCCACTATCTCCAGTACTTATCGTACCCACACCGACCTACAGCAAAAGCCCAGGACGTGTCCAGGATCTTAAGAGACTTACCTTATCGATCAGGAATAAAGATTCATGTCGGAACATCCAAAAAGTTTCCAAGGATGACTTTTATTTAGAAACAGCGTACAGTCAGGAATTGTCCTCACCAAGGGTAGTATAAGCCAATGGAAAACTACCGCAACTTGCTAACAAATGCTAGTATTACAGCAGGGCTGCTGAAATAATAATAATAAACTTTATTTGTATAGCACCTTTCATGCAAGAATTGCAGCTCCAAGTGATTCACGGCAGCAAAGAAAGAGCAAAATGAGCAAAATAGACAAAGTCAAGGTAAGACATAGAACACCAAATCACAGTTCTTCACAATTAGGATCCAACATCCCAACAGGCCTCCCTGTTTATGGCTTGATCATCACACATAATATAGACAATTTTAAAATAATAGAAGAGTAGCAAAATAGTGCAATAGTGTAGTGCAATAAAACGGTTAGTAAAATAGACAGAGTAAAATTATGCAATAGTGCAATTCTGAATGACTGTTTAAACTGTTTAAAATGGTCAATTAATCGTGCAATTGTAATTACTCTGTGTGGGATAATCACAATTATTTTAGCATAATTGTGATCATAGTTTTAGGTCTTGGTCATTGCTTAGATTCAGATCAATCTTCATGTCAACTAGCCGAAGGCTCTGTGCAGGACAGGTCGTGGAGGGGTTAAATGCTGTTTCGGTGTGTGAACAAACCCTTTGAGGTTTGCTTCAAAGTTACCATTGCAATGTGGCACAGTGAGCAACATGGATCTTGCTGCAAAGTGACAAACAAAAATACGGAAATCTGCACTCAACAACAAATGTGTTTAAAATAAATGCTTCTTTACTGCACAGCAGCAGACTACAAACGAATGTGTCTAAATTAGGGATGTCCCGATCACGTTTTTTTGCTCCCGATCCGATCCCAATCATGTGATTTTGAATATCTACCTATACCGATATGTCCCGACCCGATAAAAAGAAAAACCTTTTTTTCTTTGACTTTTTTTTTTCAACAAACATGACCATGTTCACGTCTTAAACTCATACTGAGGCCTTAGTTTTGGTTTTAAATTGCATATCATCATTCATTTATTTATTGTCACACAGAGCAGAAGAATTTTGCCAAAACAAACCAATAGTATCCAGCAGCAGAACGGCAGACCAGCCACACTCTCAGACCCAAACGCATTTCCTTTAATTTAATTATACATCAAATGATTTATGTCAAGGATTGCAATGCCTCGCTTGAATGAAGTTAACTTTTCACCTGGATAACGTCAACATTCAGGGTGAATGTAATGTGAGAAATTAGGATTAAAAAAAAAATTATAATAATTTAATTTGGGTCTGGCTGGTCTGCCGTTCTGCAGCTGGATACTATTGGTTTGTTTTGGCAAAATTCTTCTGCTCTGTGTGACAATAAATAAATTAATGATGATATGCAATTTAAACCCAAAACTAAGGCCTCAGTATGAGTTTAAGACGTGAACATGGTCATGTTTGTTGAATAAAAAAAAATAAAAAATCCAGATTTTTTATTTATTTTTTGTCGATCCCGATCTTCGGAAAACCACGTGATCGGATCGGGACATCCTTAGTCTAAATGCTTCTTTACTGCACAGCAGCAGACAACAAACGAATGTGTTTAAATGCTTCTTTACTGCACAGCAGCAGACAACAAACTAATGTGTTTAAATGCTTCTTTACTGCACAGCAGCAGACAACAAACTAATGTGTTTAAATGTTTCTTTACTGCACAGCAGCAGACAACAAACTAATGTGTTTAAATGCTCCTTTACTGCACAGCAGCAGACAACAAACTAATGTGTTTAAATGTTTCTTTACTGCACAGCAGCAGACAACAAACTAATGTGTTTAAATGCTCCTTTACTGCACAGCAGCAGACAATAAACTAATGTGTTTAAATGTTTCTTTACTGCACAGCAGCAGACAATAAACTAATGTGTATAAATGTTTCTTTACTGCACAGCAGCAGACAACAAACCAATGTGTTTAAATGTTTCTTTACTGCACAGCAGCAGACAACAAACCAATGTGTTTAAATGTTTCTTTACTGCACAGCAGCAGACAATAAACTAATGTGTATAAATGTTTCTTTACTGCACAGCAGCAGACAACAAACCAATGTGTTTAAATGTTTCTTTACTGCACAGCAGCAGACAACACACTAATGTGTTTTAAATGTTTCTTTACTGCACAGCAGCAGACAACAAACTAATGTGTTTTAAATGTTTCTTTACTGCACAGCAGCAGACAACAAACGAATGTGTTTAAATGCTTCTTTACTGCACAGCAGCAGACAACAAACGAATGTGTTTAAATGCTTCTTTACTGCACAGCAGCAGACAATAAACTAATGTGTTTAAATGCTTCTTTACTGCACAGCAGCAGACAACAAACTAATGTGTTTAAATGCTTCTTTACTGCACAACAGCAGACAACAAACCAATGTGTTTCTACTCCAATGTCATCATTGCAATGTAGCAGAGTGAGCAACATGGACCGTGCTGCAAAGCAACATACTGATCTGGGAACACTTTGGATACAAGCCAAATCAGACAATTAAATAAGTATCACAATAAATAAGTCAGACAATAACTGTCATTGCCAGATGGCATGATCACAGCAGCCCTGGCTAGTAGCAGCTTCGCAAAAACTAAAACATTTGCATTAAAAGAAAAAACTAAAACATTGATGACCTGAAAAGAGCCTTGGATAGACTAGTTATCAATTCAAACCCACCCACTGAAAATACATGTAACATGTTAAATGTGTGTTAGCATCAGCATGTAGCGGTTTAGCATCAGCATGTAGTGGTCGCATTGGTCAGAGCTCCTTTCCTGTTATTTTTATGTTTGCTTCAATGTTTGCTTTTTACAACACCAATGTGTTTAAACCTCGACGTATATATCAACTAATATCTTCAACTAACTATATCGACAGAAAGAATCAAGATGTCAACAAGAAAAGAAACAGCGGAAAGAAAACGCGGAGCCAAACTAACTACAGAAGATCCGCCTGTGGATACAAGCTCCGTGAGAGATATAGCAAGAGAAATCGAGAAAAAAACAGCTGAGACTGCCACCTCTTCCACTGTCCCCGCCACCTCAACCGATATTGATTATCTTGCCCGTTCCATAGATTCTCTTGCTAAGCTAATAAAGACCTTAACCGATAAGGTTGATAAGGTTGCCGCTAAGGTTGATAAGGTTGACGCTAAGGTTGACGCTATCAAAGAATCTATCGAATCCAAAATCGAAGATTTAAGGGCAGCGGCTGCAGAACATATCGAACGCACTATTGTAGTGGAAGCCACCTTGGTCGAACACACACTGAGATTAGTTAGGGATGATGGGGCTTTACATGATGGCACCGTGGAACTAATGGAGAAGATAGAAGATGTCAACGAGAAGCTAGCGGATAAGATATATGACAACAACGAGAAGCTAACAGCTAAGATATTCGAAATCAAACATCATTCCCGTAGATTTAATATCCGTATAGTGGGACTGGATGAATCAGTTAATTGCACACACGACTCGTTCGCGACAGTGTTAGCTCAAATTCTAGGACCAGATATCCTAGATATCGCTACAGAATTGGCATTCGAAACGACAACAACAATAAACCGAGGGTGATTATTGCTAGCCTACGTCAAGTTGGAATAAGAGATACGATTATCCGGGCGGCACGAAAGAAGAGGGGTATTCTGCAACACAACGGGAAACTAGTGTATTTCTACAAGGATTATTGCCGCGAGGTTGTAACCCTACGAGCCCGTTACAAATCAGTGATGTCTCATCTTTTTGAGAAAAAATTCAAACCCACACTACGCTACCCTGCGAAACTTTCCATCATGGATAAAAATGGAATGAGGGTCCAGCTCTCCTCGCCTGAATACGCAGAGTATTACATGAGGAACCCACTACGTGGAGGAGGCTAGGTCTTATTCTTCTTTTAATTTTTTTTGATTACTTCGTTATAACTTAGACACCAACAACGGCGTCAAATAAACTTTGATAACATTGATGTAAAAATAGGTTAATATGTGACGCTAGATACTGTATTTTTGTAAAGGTTCGCTGTTTGGGCCCGCTAGTTTTATGGGTTTTATGCAAGTCATGTGAGGAGCTGTTGACATTTTGGAATACTCTGGACTTTCTCAACGCTCTGAGTCATATTGGAATATTCTGGAATAATAACACTGGCATACAGAATGCCCTGGAACATAAACAACAATTTGTGACCATACACAAGAATCATATCCGGAAGAACAACAGCCTTTACAGCGGAATACTGCCCACCCCTGTTTGGGGGACGAACTGCATACAAGTATTTAAAACCTTCCTTTTCATCTAGGTGTTTAAGCTTGGCAAAGTTATTTTAAGATTTAAGCAAATGTTCTCTACTCTTTGAGGTTTCTCTAATTTAGTTCTATACATCTCTTTTATTCTTCGGTGTGTTTTAACTTATACATGTTCGTATAAGGTTTAAGTGAATATACTATGATATTTGAGGCATATTTTTATTTTATTATTTTAACGGGAGAGTGGCTATGCCACGGTTGACATTCTATTAAGGTAGAATTAAGAGTTTTAGATCCTATGGCAATTTGCATAGGAAAGTTACGGATAAATGGCTCATTCTGGGCTGACTGGTCGTGTAAGGGAGGAAGGGAAAGGGGAATAGGGGATTATATGTATGGGTTTATATGTGTGTTTTCAAGCTCGGCTCTCAACAGGACCTCAATAATTGGATATATATCTATTGTGAATTGGTACTCCAGACGAATTATACACAAGAATACAGCAACATGTTTAGATTATGGCTAGTTTGAATATAATGATTTGGAATACTGGGGGACTAAACAAACAACATAAACGCAAAAGCGTGCTTACACTGATGAAAAGCAAACAGGTTGATGTGGCTCTTTTAAGCGAAACGCACTTTTTAATGGCTGACAATGTAAAGCTGGCGGACAAAATATATCATAACATTAGCTACTCATCTTTTGGAACGAGATCCCGTGGGGTTGCTATACTGCCCTGTCAAGGCAGACTGCAGTAACTTCAAAAAAGTTAAACTGAGAAAAATGGCTTTAAAGTTTTTTGACTTGCCATCCAAAATGTGTTATAGGTAGATAGATGATAGTACCCAGATTTAACATGTATTAATGAAGTAATCTTTAGGCATACAAAAATATGACATAATTATTTTAATTAACCCCCAAAAAGCAGATACTGCACTCTGCTGCACAGTTCCCTTAAATAATTATACAGGTAATGTACAGGCAAAGTGCAGTAACTTCAAATACACTGTTGTTTTCCCTCCAGCTTTCATAACTTAACCTAGCCATTTTATTTGGATCATCATCATTCCAATATATTCAGGTGTTAAATTTCATTTTCAAAATGGCTAGGTTAAGTTATGAAAGCTGGAGGGAAAACAACATTGTATTTGAAGTTACTGCACTTTGCCTGTACATGACCTGTATAATTATTTAAGGGAACTGTGCAGCAGAGTGCAGTATCTGCTTTTTGGGGGTTAATTAAAATAATTATGTCATATTTTTGTATGCCTAAAGATTACTTCATTAATACATGTTAAATCTGGGTACTATCATCTATCTACCTATAACACATTTTGGATGGCAAGTCAAAACACTTTAAAGCCATTTTTCACTGTTTGGAAGTTACTGCGGTCTGCCTGGTTTTTGAGTGTGATTTTGTAGTTACTGCAGTTTTTAAAACCCCATATCTCCAAAACTGAGCGACATTAACATCTGAAACTTGGTCACAAGATAAAACATTTATTGACAAGTTCAATTTCACTCATAACTCAATTTTGACTTTTTTTGAGTTACTGCGGTCTGCCTTGACAGGGCAGTATAGTCGCGAAACGGAAGTTGAATATTGAATTGTTGGACGTATGGTCTGATGCGGATGGTCGAGTAACCATTGCTAAAATAGAATACAGTAACAGGAAAATCGCGTTGGTAGCGGCTTATGCCCCAAATCTTTACGATGCTAACTTCTACGCTACACTCACTAGAGCAATGTTGGACCTTCCTGAGTATTCATTTATAATTGGCGCAGATTTTAATGCTATTTGGGATCCCTTGATGGATAAATCTAATCCCACAATTTCCAATGATCAGAAACATGCATCTAATGCACTAAAGGATTGGGCCAAGAATACAGGTGTAAATGACCTATGGCGATTACTCAACCCAACGGCCCGAGAAGTACTCTTTTCGTTCTGCAAGACACAGGACATTTTCCAGAATAGATTATGTTTTTGCATCCCCTGGCCTAGACTATTTGATAGCTATGACGTGGAAATGGTGCCCAATGCACTATCACAGGGGTGGCCAACCCGCGGCTCGCGAGCTATTTGCCCGTCAATGTGCGGCTCTTCCATCCTTTTTTTTTTATGTCACTCATTCCATAAGGACGTAGAATAAACATTTACATATTTTTTTTAAATGGTCCATTTGCATGTTCTTGGTATCTGAATCTAGGGACATATATGGATCAGTGTCAGAAATAGTGTGTCTGTTACTAGGCTTGAGTAAATTGTAATGAACCAAAGGAGAATATCAATTCTATTTAATTTTTTTTTTGATCTTTGACTGTGAATAACACAATGCTAAAATTGACCAGACCTGAAAAATCTAAGCAAATTAATAAAGGGAAGATGATTAAACAGAAGGTTTTGTAGATACAGTACTGAATTCTGCCATCTTTTTTATAATGTAAATTTCTCCACCATTTTTCATCATATTGCAACACCGTTTTTTGCAAGACGTTCACAGAAAGGTAGAGAAACGAACTGCGTTCTGTTTTATGGCAATAACGTTCAGGTTTGTGGGAGATAATCCCAAAAAATAAGAGAAATAAAAAAGTAAATCCAGAAGTCAGATGATTGACATGAGGGCTGGTGTGAGCTGGGTAGGGTAGTTTTTCGAAATTTGAAAGCCCTGAGTCTCCTCCTTCAAAAGACTACACTCACTTTTGGATGTGCCACTTCCTCCTGTCAATATGCGCCGGTTTCAGACTCAATGCCCTGAGATTTCTATAATCTTATATTTCACTAATAACAG
>NC_140174.1:98717777-98732777 GCF_963971535.1 Notolepis coatsorum | reverse complement strand
TTAGGGGGCCAGTACTCCGGTTGGCCTGGAGGCCCGGGGCAGCTCATTGAACTTGCGAGGCCCGGGACAGTGCTTAAGTTTGGGCACGCAGGGACACCTGGGGCGCCTGGTTCTCCTGGGCCCAAGGGGACGGCTGGGGCGCATGGTGCTCCCACACTTAGGTGGGAGCACCATGGTTGACCGATGCCCAGGACGGGCGCGCATCCGTGGGGTAAGACGGCCGGTGAGAGCGCGGCGCGGAGCCAATGGCAGTGACATGATGGGAATAGCCAGACTCTGAGGGGCGGCGATGGGCCAGAGCCAGAGCCAGAGGTCCCCCTCGCTGTGTGTGTGTGTGTGTGTGTGTGTCAGAGGGCATGCCCAGTTTGAGGGCTACTCTTAGGGGTTAGGGTTATGGTTAGGGGGGGGGGGTGTGTCAGATGGTATGCCCAGTTTGAGGGCTACTCTTAGGGGTTAGGGTTATGGTTAGGGGGGTGTGTGTGTGTCAGATGGCATGCCCAGTTTGAGGGCTACTCATAGGGGTTAGGGTTAGGGTTAGGGGGGAGGGGGTGTGTGTGTGTCAGATGGCATGCCCAGTTTGAGGGCTACTCATAGGGTTTAGGGTTAGGGTTAGGGGGGGGGGTGTGTGTGTCAGATGGCATGCCCAGTTTGAGGGCTACTCTTAGGGGTTAGGGTTATGGTTAGGGAGGGGGGGTGTGTGTGTGTGTCAGATGGCATGCCCAGTTTGAGGGCTACTCTTAGGGGTTAGGGTTAGGGTTAGGGGGGTGTGTGTGTCAGATGGCATGCCCAGTTTGAGGGCTACTCATAGGGGTTATGGTTAGGGTTAGGGGGGGGGGGTCAGATGGCATGCCCAGTTTGAGGGGTACTCTTAGGGGTTAGGGTTATGGTTAGGGGGGGGTGTGTGTCAGATGGCATGCCCAGTTTGAGGGCTACTCATAGGGGTTAGGGTTAGGGGGAGGGGGTGTGTGTGTGTGTCAGATGGCATGCCCAGTTTGAGGGCTACTCATAGGGGTTATGGTTAGGGTTAGGGGGGGGGGGGGTGTGTGTGTGTGTCAGATGGCATGCCCAGTTTGAGGGCTACTGTTAGGGGTTATGGTTAGGGTTAGGGGGGGGGGGGGGTGTGTCAGATGGCATGCCCAGTTTGAGGGCTACTCTTATGGGTTAGGGTTATGGTTATGGGGGGGTGTGTGTGTCAGATGGCATGCCCAGTTTGAGGGCTACTCATAGGGGTTTGGGTTAGGGTTAGGGGGGGGTGTGTGTGTGTGTCAGATGGCATGCCCAGTTTGAGGGCTACTCTTAGAGGGTTAGGGTTATGGTTATGGGGGGGTGTGTGTGTGTGTATCTGTGGCTGTTTACCTACGTTTTTGACCCAACAAGTCAATGGTGAATATGTTCAGGTGATGCTGTAGCACACACGCTGTGAGGCCTGAGTTGATCCGTGAAGAGTTTCTAATTTAATTGAATTTAGGCAGGCAACTCAGTGTTAGGGGAGTTGAAATATTCCCTACTATATGCCAAACTAATATAATGCATTTAGGGCTATAAATCACGTTCTGAAGAAAGCTGCAGAAAACGAGACGTATTCATATTTTAGTATGAATATGTGAATGAAAAAGTTTAACGTTGCTACACCCTGAACAATACATATAGGACATTGAATGGGCCATAATAATGGCAATTTAGCAATAGAATTTAAAAAGTTATAGCCCTGCAAAGAAGGGGAACTTCTCCATAGACAAATAGAGCTGGCGAGGGATGGTAAATTATGAATTTAACCCATGGCGATTAAAGTGTTAAGCAATGCAACTTGAAATTTGGCCCTCTTATTACACATGTGATTCGGATATTGCGTGACACACAGAAAAAATTGCCAACATAAATGGCATAGCCATTGTCCCCTATTCAATAACAATGCACTCCTTATTGCACAACGACCTATCAGATATCCCAAATGGGAAAAGCAGGGCATACATACATTGGGAGATATCTTCAACGAACTGGGTTTCTGTAGCTATCAAGATATTCATAACAAATTTAAACCTCACCAGCTCCACTTATTATTTCTATATACAGTTATTAGCAACTTTGAAGGCTCACGGAGTCCCATTAAAGATACCACTTGAGCACCACAGATATCACAAATTCTTTTATGAAAGGGAGACATCGAGAGGCTTCGTATCTGACTTTTATCATCACTTACTTACGTCTTCGTATGGAATCCTTCCCCTAGACTCAGTTTGGAGGAAGGATATACCAGACTTGGAAGTAGATTTTGATTGGCATGAAGTTTTGGCAAACGTTCGACTAGCGTCCCGCAACCCGGATCATCAACAGATTAATCTTAACTTTATTCATAGGACTTACCTGACTCCTATAAGATTGAACCGAATGGGGCTTAAACAAGACTCTCTATGCTCCTTGTGTCTAAGGGGTGATATTGGTACATTTATGCATATGTATTGGGAATGCCCCCCTGTTAAGATATTCTGGGAAGAAGTAACCACGCAATTATCCGAATTTTTATTTCTGAACATACCTGTACATCCCTCTGTATTGCTGTTGAATGATGTTTCTCAGTTAGCAGCCTCTATACAGCTAAAGAGACAAATTTTGTCCGGTCTTACGGCTGCTAAAAAGCTGATAGCATCACGCTGGATTCAACCGGATAAAATGTGCCGGAAGGTATGGGTTCTTACCTATCTCTATGTGATTTATCTAGAGATATATACCGCAAGAATTTTAGGTGTCAATGAAGCCAGCATTGCAATCTGGTTAGAGGTGGTGGAGAGAATAAAGGTTAGCATATGAATTGTAATCCTTAATGGATGGATTATCCAAGGGGGTCCTGAGGGGGGGGGGGGGGGGGGAAGAAGAATGAGCAAGAGCATAATGTATGTATTGTATTGTAAGTATTATGTATATATCTTGTAACCTACATTTATATTGATCCAAATAATGGACTGTATAGTCCTGTGATTTATTGTGGATATTTACTGTTAATGTTTGTGTGTCTAGTTTTATGTCATGACAAAACATTTTTTTAAATTGTGTTAATCATGTTTTCTAGGTGTATGCTTTTCTACAGAGTCCCCCTCGGGACAGCTGTAGTTCCTATTATGGCTAACAGGTTCATCTCCCACCCTGAGTGGTCACCAACAAGATCCATCAGTTCATTTCAGCTGCTCTCCTCTCTCTGCCACACTCTTACCGACGGTCTCATTTCACGCTTGCAAGGGTTAATGCTATTAAACTGCAGACACAGATACACACAGATGCGTGCAGCAACACATACACACACACACACACACACACACACACACATGCACACACGCATGCACACACACACACAAGATGTACCCGACGTATGATGGTCTTACAACAGCAGCCACTAAGATAAAGAACCGCTTTTGCTGCCTCAATGATACAGAGTTCGCCCTCAAAATGATGTGTGAGTCTGCTTGCGTCGTGTGTGTGTGTGTGTGTGTGTGCTGGGACCAATCCCTCAGTGATCCCATTACAGGAGTGTGACAAGCAAAGAGTGTGTGTGTGTGTGTGTGTGTGTGTGTGTGTGTGTGTGTGTGTGTGTGTGTGTGTGTGTGTGTGTGTGTGTGTGTGTGTGTGTGTGTGTGTGTGTGTGTGTGTGTGTGTGTGTGTGTGTGTGTGTGTGTGTGTGTGTGTGTGTGTGTGTGTGTGTGTGTGTGTGTGTGTGTGTGTGTGTGTGTGTGTGTGTGTGTGTGTGTGTGTGTGTTGAGCGTACATGTGTGTGACAGAGAGGGTAATCACAGAACGCCTATTAGTTAACAGCACTCTCTATCACTGTGGCATGTTATTATCTGGCCTAGGCCCATGTTACATCACTCACACAGAGACACACACACACACAAAGATTTCCCCAAGGGGATCAATAAAGGAATATCTTATCTTATCTTATCTTATCTTATCACACACACACACACACACACACACACACACACACACACACACACACACACACACACACACACACACACACACACACACACACACACACACACACACACACACACCCTTTCTTCAATGGCGTTCTAGGGCGAGTCAAAGGTGACAGATAGAACAGAAAGAAAGTCCGGCCCCTATGGCTATCAATATGATTTGCTGCTACACTACAGTTGACCTGTAGTACACGTGTAAGACTTATTTTGACGTGCTGTGTGGTTATTGTATGGGTATACAGTATGTGATTGGCTGAGTCATGTCGGGGTCACGGTTGGAAGTACACATGCCTCCCACTAATGCTTCATTCAGATGATTCAGGTAGACGGTAGACAGCAAGCCAGACATCATTTCCGCAGACGAGAGCGGGACGGCAAAATGAGGTGAGGCCGGTAACGGTAGATGACATTGCCGTCAGCAGTACAAATATTTTAACTTTTTGTTGCCCTCCACGACAGAATTCACAACCGGATGTTATGTGACTACCATGTACGACAACCAAGCTTGAAATCTTACTGAGGTGTTGCTAAAAAGACATATGGCTACTGATTAGCACCAAGCTGAGCTGAGCCAGCATTAGCAGATAACTAGCTTGACTAGTTAGCAGACTAATGTTCCTACTAGTAGTGGTTTAAGACTAATGTTCCTACTGGTAGTGGTTTAAGACTAATGCAGCTACTAGTAGTGGTTTAAGACTAATACAGCTACTAGTAGTGGTTTACATTTTCCTACTAGTGGTTTAAGAGTGACTAATGCACCTCATAATGGTGTCAGACTAATGCACCTACTAGTAATGGTTTAAGACTAGGGCATGTGCTTTTGGTTGGGCCCTACATTTACATTTACATTTAGTCATTTAGCTGACACTTTTATCCAAAGCAACAAGTGTACAACAAGTCATCAGGAAGGGCACAACTCTATCAGCCCTACTATCAACACAGAGATGTAGACTAGCCCTCCCATTACCTTGTTGTTTCGATGGAGAGCCTGACTGACGCTGGTAGACACGTCAATCAGCCTGGTCAGCTCAGAGCTGGAGACGGTCACCTCGGCCTGGGACCAATCAGACCCCTGTAGAGACCTGGAACACACTCACATATACATACACACACGTGCACACACACACACACACATACAAATCTAAAGCGGGAGTTACACACAGTGTTTTTGTGCTCGTTTTTATACGTTTTTGAATACGTTTCATGTCCCTTTTACACAGAAATGCGTTTTTTGGCGTTTTTTGGTGGATACGGCTGAAACGCTAAATTGTGTTTGCGTTTTGGAGAACCCCTAAAAAACGTGCCGACAACAGCCGTGTAGTCTGCACGGAGCCGTTGTTGCGAAAACGCCCATGCGCAGTAGATACCATCTGCGTGCCCTTCCGGTGACAGTGTGTGTGTGTGTGTGTGGGTGTGTGTGTGTTTGGGACATAGCTCTGTGTCCCAAATAGCTGCATGCAGCTACCATGTGTTGTCAAGTTATTGTTATAAGGACCCCAGTCCAAGCTACAACAGTCTGCATTCCCTTAACAATTGTTTGTATTGAGCCGTATTGTATTGTACCCATATGCAATATGTTAAATAAAGTTTACATCCATTCATTCTGCTAGCATTACCGATTGCATGAGCAGCTGGCTAACGTGAGCTATCAGACCATGTTAGCTCAAAGCTCCTCTTTCAACTTAACAAGCATTAAACAAAATGGCCCAGTCATCTATTCACCTTTGTTTAATACACACAGCGTTGTCTCTAATGTTATCTAACTACTGATAGCTCCCGATATCATCAGTTTGGTGCTGGCTAACTAGCGTGAGCTAACGTTAGCTTCTAGCCACAATGCTATACTGTTATAATGGCAAATTCCATTGACGTTAGCATGCAGCTAACAATGTAGCTACCGATCTTTTTTTAGACTAAACTATCCGCTCTTGGTGGTCACTTGTGTTGATGTTAGTTTTGTTTCATCAACAAATGACAGGCAGAACACACAGTGAATGTATCCGTTTTGTTTATTGCACTTTTATTAGACTTTGCTGAAAAAGAAGTGCTGCATTGGGTAACTAGGCAAAAGATGGTGGCGCCCGCCTTGTTGACATTTGCTTTGCAGGCACATTCAAGTTCTGATTGGTTGAAATTGCCTTCATGTTTGCCACCTACTGCCACCTACTGCTTTGGCAGTGTACTACATCAGTGTGCTCAGGTGACAAAAACGAAAGTGTGACTCGAGGCTGCCACGTTGCGGCGAAACGCATATGACAATGAAACGAAAATGAAACGAAAGGTGTAACCGCCGCCTAAGTGTGTATATGAGGATGTCCAGGTTTATTTGCACTTGTGTGTGTGTGGGGGGGGGTGTGTGTGTGTGTGTGTGTGTGTGTGTGTGTGTGTGTGTGTGTGTGTGTGTGTGTGTGTGTGTGTGTCTGTGTGTGTCTGTGTGTGTGTGTGTGTGTGTGTGAGAGTGTGTGTGTGTGTGTGTGTGTGTGTGTGTGTGTGCGCGTGCGTGCGTGTGTGTGTGTGTATGCACCTCAGTGTGTGAATGAGGGCTTCCAGGGCTTTCTCCACTTCCAAACAGCGACACACCTGAGAGCTCAGTCCCTCTGATAGAAGCAGTACCTGAGAATAAAAGACACATCAAAGCCTCACACATAGAACATTAGCGTGTGTGTGTGTGTGTGTGTGTGTGTGTGTGTGTGTGTGTGTGTGTGTGTGTGTGTGTGTGTGTGTGTGTGTGTGTGTGTGTGTGTGTGTGTGTGTGTGTGTGTGTGTGTGTGTGTGTGTGTGTGTGTGTGTGTGTGTGTGTGTGTGTGTGTGTGTGTGTGTGTGTGTGTGTGTGTGTGTGTGTGTGTGTGTGTGTGTGTGTGTGTGTGTGTGTGTGCGCGTGCGTGCGTGTGTGTGTGTGTATGCACCTCAGTGTGTGAATGAGGGCTTCCAGGGCTTTCTCCACTTCCAAACAGCGACACACCTGAGAGCTCAGTCCCTCTGATAGAAGCAGTACCTGAGAATAAAAGACACATCAAAGCCTCACACATAGAACATTAGCGTGTGTGTGTGTGTGTGTGTGTGTGTGTGTGTGTGTGTGTGTGTGTGTGTGTGTGTGTGTGTGTGTGTGTGTGTGTGTGTGTGTGTGTGTGTGTGTGTGTGTGTAAGAGAGAGAGACGTACAGTATGTGAATGCAGGGCCGCCGCTAGGGGCGTGCAAGCAGTGCAATTGCACAGGGCCTTGCGCTTCCCTAGGGCCTCGCGAGAAGAGAAGAAGAAAAAAAAGTATTTGATGATCTTTTTCTTTTCTTTTTTTATATAAAAATAAATATAATGTTATTTACCAATCACTTTCTATCACAGACCGAAAATCTAGTTTTGCTTACAGGTGTCTAATGTGACTTACATCCATCCATGCTTAGTTATTATATATATTTCACATTAGACCGGCTGCCTTACTATGCCTGCTGCGACCTGTGAGTGCGACAGGCAGCGCTGGCACGTGGACTGTCTCACAGCTCACAGCCAGGTGTGTGTAACTACTAAGGTGGAGACTGAGTCAGAGAGTGGTGTAAAAAAACACAATGTCGACTAGAGAACATGATAAAGGGCTTGTTAAAGTGTGCGCGTTAGAACGTTCAGTCGGGGAGTCAGCAGACAGCAGACTAGCCATGTCGGCTAGTAGCTTAGCTAAAGGCCTTAGGCAGGGACAGCGAACAAGAAATTAACTTTACTAGCTAGTTAACTACGTTATCGAGTGCTAACGTGTGGCAGATAAACTAGAAACAGACTCCCAAGTTCATCAACTGCTACATATTTGGACAATTATTTACTGGACGCGTGCCACCAAAAGACGGACAGACGGAGGGAACGCAGAGAAAAGTACCCGCGTGGGATATCGAACCAACGTCGAGGTGGTGCCAAGACAGAGGGAGATACACGACACTGTACATCGGAGGACGCAGTCAACTAAAGGGAAGTGAAAACGCTGTGTTGACTGTTTTCTGTGTGGAATCGCAAAATTCCACTGGTGCTAATGTTGCTAGTTTGAGCTAACTGGCTAAGTGGCTCTGCTAGCCAAAAGAGTGCTAACAATGCTAGCTGCTTGCGGGATCATCCCTATGTTCCCTGGGTCCTATGTTCCCCGGGTTCTATGTTCCCCGCTTTGATTGATTAATAGATTGAACATTTTATACATTTTTATTATTTTATTAATTATTAATGTCCGCGTTGTTTCGAACGGTTAAGCTTAGGCCCTCTTTCGAACTGGTTAAGGTTAGAGTTTTGAATCAGGGCTGGTGGTCTAAAATTTTCAATCAATCAATCAATCAAAGCGGGGAACATAGAACCCGGGGAACATAGGACCCGGGGAACATAGACATGCTCCGCTGCTTGCTGAGGAGAGGAGGAAGCTATCGTGGCTATTTGTGTGAAATGACAGCTCCTGAAATGTTTGTTGGATTTTTATGGATTTTTATAACCTCATTCTCCTGTCTGACAAGGAATTGTACTACCAGTTGTAAAGGTCTGCCAAGACAGAGGGAGATACACGACACTGTACATCGGAGGACGCAGTCAACTAAAGGGAAGTGAAAACGCTGTGTTGACTGTTTTCTGTGTGGAATCGCAAAATTCCACTGGTGCTAATGTTGCTAGTTTGAGCTAACTGGCTAAGTGGCTCTGCTAGCCAAAAGAGTGCTAACACTGCTAGCTGCTTGCGGGATCATCCCTATGTTCCCTGGGTCCTATGTTCCCCGGGTTCTATGTTCCCCGCTTTGATTGATTAATAGATTGAACATTTTATAAATTTTTATTATTTTATTAATTATTAATGTCCGCGTTGTTTCGAACGGTTAAGCTTAGGCCCTCTTTCGAACTGGTTAAGGTTAGAGTTTTGAATCAGGGCTGGTGGTCTAAAATTTTCAATCAATCAATCAATCAAAGCGGGGAACATAGAACCCGGGGAACATAGGACCCGGGGAACATAGACATGCTCCGCTGCTTGCTGAGGAGAGGAGGAAGCTATCGTGGCTATTTGTGTGAAATGACAGCTCCTGAAATGTTTGTTGGATTTTTATGGATTTTTATAACCTCATTCTCCTGTCTGACAAGGAATTGTACTACCAGTTGTAAAGGTCTGTAGTATCTAATCTGCTTTAAAAAACAGTGGACTACTTATCCTGTTTTGGGAACTTTTGTGAATTTGTCCTCCGCTTTGTTAGCAGTAGCCTAGCCTAGCTGGCTCTGTTAGCAATTAGCCAAGAGCTGGAAGACCTGCAGTAGCCTAGCTGGCTCTACTAGCCCTGCTATCAATCCAGTCCAGAGTATAAACTAACGTTATGATACAGAAGGCTAACGTTATGATACAGAAGGTTAACATCATGATACAGAAAGCTAACGTTATGATACAGAAAGCTAACATTATGATGCAGAAAGCAAACGTTATGATGCAGAAAGCTAACGTTATGATACAGAAGGCTAACGTTATGATGCAGAAAGCTAACGTTATGATGCAGAAAGCTAACGTTATGATACAGAAAGCTAATGTTATGATACAGAAGGCTAACGTTATGATGCAGAAAGCTAACGTTATGATGCAGAAAGCTAACGTTATGATACAGAAAGCTAACGTTATGATACAGAAAGCTAACGTTATGATGCAGAAAGCTAACGTTATGATACAGAAGGCTAACGTTATGATGCAGAAAGCTAACGTTATGATGCAGAAAGCTAACGTTATAATACAGAAAGCTAACGTTATGATACAGAAAGCTAACAAGGTTGTCATTCGAGAGGTAGTCTTCTCTCTCTCTCTCTCTCTCTCTCTCAATTCAATTCAATTCAATTCAAAAAGCTTTATTGGCATGAAATTTCACAAATGTTGCCAAAGCACAATTATGACATAAACAGCAAACAACATTATACAATACAACAACAATATCAACAGAACAAGATCAAAGAAATACAGGCGATGGTGCAGTGAGTAAAACATGGTACATGTATATACAGTATATGTGTCCTACTGGTTGTCCCTTTTCTTGTGACATGAATTGACATATTTTGCAGCTAACACTGCACATTCTTTCTGTTCCCCCAGGAGGAATGGCAATTTCTGCACTTCTGTCATACTTTGAAATTCTGGGAAAATTATTTAAATTTTTGGAAATAATTCCTCCCTAATATTTCTGTAATTTTCACATTGTGTTAGGAAGTGTAGTTCTGTCTCTATGGCTCCCTCACCACAAATACAGCACAACCTCTCCTCTCTGGGCAGCCAGGTCTGTCTGTGTCTGCCCTTCTCTATCGCCAAACCATGGTCACTCAGTCTGTACTTTGTCAGTCTTTCTTAGATTCTTATCAGTTACTGTGCTGAGGTAGTCTGCCACAGTATACTGTCTGTTTAGGGCCAAATATGTTTCTAATTTGTGTTGTGATTGTGTGAGTTGATTCTAATATGTAATGTATTTATCTTTTTCTTTGGTTATAATTTGGTTAGGTCTAATCTTCTGAGGCTGGCTAGGGTTTGTGATGTCAGAGTGTGAGATGTCAGCCAGTTTCATTATGAGTTGACAAAAGGGACTCCTTTGTAGGTCCAGCTCTTGGCAGGCCAGGGCTTTATGATGATAGCAGGCCGGGTCACTTTTTTTAATATGGCTCCAGAATTTAATTGATCTTTTTTGCATATTTATGAGTAACGGATATTGTCCTAATTCAGCCCTGCATGCAGAGTTTGGGCTTTTCCTTTGTACCCTGAGAATTGTTTTGCAAAACTCTACATGCAGGATCTCAATTGGATTTTTGTCCCATTTTGCCCAATCCGTTACTAATAAAGGGCCCCATACCTCACTGCCGTACAGTGCAATTGATTCTATAACCGCTTTAAATATTTTGAGCCATGTCCTGATTGGAATTTGGATTTGAACTGAACGCTTGATGGCATAGAAAGCCCTTTTTGCCTTCTCCTTGAGTTCCTTTACAGCTGAACAGACATTTCCAGTGGAGCTGATTTGTAAACCTAGATATGTATAGCTATTTGTTTGTTCTATTTGGGTCGCACATATTTTGAATTCTGGGTAATTTCTCTGTAACTGGGATCTTTTTTGGAAGGTCATAAAGAGACACTTAATTTCTGTGTCTGTGAGATTGAGACCAGGTGCTGCTGACTGTTCTAATAATAATGCCAGTTCATTTATATAAATATTGAACAGTGTGGGGCTGAGGCTGCAGCCTTGCTTCACCCCTCTGCCTTGTGGGAAGAAGTCTGTGTGTTTATCTCCAATTTTGACAGCCAATTTGTTATTTTCATATATGGATTTAATAACATCAAAGGACTTCCCCCCTATACCACTTTCTATTAATTTAAAAAGTAAACCCTCATGCCAGACTGAGTCAAACGCTTTCTGGAAATCGACAAAGCATGCATGCATTTTTCCTTTATTTTGATTTACATATTTATCGATTAGTGTGTGTAGGGTGAAAATGTGGTCAGCTGTTCTATAGTTTGGGAGGAATCCAATTTGACTTTTGCTTAAAACATTGTGCTCATTGAGGAAATCTATAATTCTTGAATTTAGGATGCTGCCAAATAATTTCCCCAGATTACTACTAACACAGATGCCTCTATAATTGTTAGGATCATATTTGTCTCCGTTCTTGAAAATGGGTGTGATCATCCCTTCACTCCAGCTTTCAGGGAAATATCCCACACTTAGTACCAAGTTAAATATTTTTAAGATGGCCAATTTGCATTTTCTGTTTGTATGTTTTAACATCTCATTTAATATGCCATCAGTCCCACATGCATTTTTGTTCTGCAGAGCTTTTAATTTGTCTTCCAATTCTAATTCACTGATTGGGTAGTCCAGTGGGTTCTGATAATCCTTAATAGCGCTTTCAAGATTTTTTAATTTTTCAGAAATGTGTTCTTGGGCTTGATTCTTTGTTGGTTTTCTATAAAGATTTTCAAAGTGGTTTTTCCATGTATCTCCATTTTGAATGGATTGTTCATTTTTATGTTTCTTGGTAAATGAGTTCCATTTTTCCCAGAATTTATTTGACCCCAGAGACTCTTCAATTAATTGTAACTGGTTTTGTATATATTGTTCTTTTTTTGTTCTCAGTGTGTTTTTATATTGCTTTAGAGTTTCACTCATAGGCGGCTGATGGGCTTCAGGTGTAGGTAGGCTGTATTGGGAACGCCCCTCGTGCGCAGCGTGAGAAAAATTTGACCTTTTATTTTTGGTTGCACGCAAACTGTCCAGGTTCTGATTTCATATACACACACACTACTAGGCTATACTACAGCGAGCCCCACTCATTTATATATAGTGCAAATCAAGTGTTCAAATGAAGGCATCCAATAATATATGAACCATTGTCTTACCTTAATGCAGATAAATGCGACGTTTCGTCTTGGTGAGAAATGAATCACAGGTTGCAATGAAGTGAAAGTTTTTCGTAATTTAGATCTCATCATGCTTTGAAAACAATGTACATACAGTAGCTCTAAAAAGTTTCCACGATTTGATGAACTCGGACTCTCATCATGTCCTCTTAGAGCAAGCCCTTGTTTGCCAAGATAAAACAACATACAGCCTCAGGTGATCGCTAGTTATGCCTCTCCTCGCTTCTCTACAAAGCGATCGGCGGGCTGAAATTCAGAACACAGATGTTTGCTTTACTCTGCCTGCGGGATCAGGATGATCATGTGAATGATGTGATTATCCACATTATTTAACCTGAGCCTATGCGTGATTGGTTACTGCCTGTATACCTGGAATGTTAAACGCTGCCACCGATTGACACCTTCGTCGTTGACACCTTGGCCAGCGAGCCGGCTGCAGCACAAGACACATTGATTGATTGATTGAAAAGTTTATTAACAGATTGCAGAATGGGTACAGTACAGTACATCTCAATACATACAATTGTTAAGGGGATGCAGACCAGAGAAAGACTTTCGTCTTGTTTACATCAGGGTCCCCCATTTTCAATTCATCATAACATATATGACATACATGACATACAGATAGACAGTACTGCTACATCTATACATTTATGACATATCAGATTTGCAAATAAAGTACTGTTTGTGATACAAAAGTGTCCAGAAAAGGAGTGTATATACATTTGGCATAGAAACTGTACATTGGAGGAGGTTGGTGGGGTGGGGTTGGGTGGGTTGGGTGAGGGCTGTACATTGGAGGTGGGGGGGGGGGGTTGGGTAGGGGACACACACACATTTTACACTGTACATTGGAATATTGACAAAGCCTTACTTGGTCATTTACTGTACAACTAGGTTAGGACATTTGTAGGGGCCAGTTTCGAATTGCAGTCTCACGTAGGTGTTTTTTGAGAGTGTTTTTGAAGGTGGGTAGTGATTCACATTCCTTTACAGCTTTAGGCAGGGCGTTCCACATTGATGTGGCATAATTGCGAAACGTGTTTAGTCCCTTGTTTGAGCCGAATCTGGGTTTTACATGATTTGTGGAGCTCCCTCTGGTGTTGTGATCGTGGTATTCACTGACCTTTGGGAAGTATTTTGACATGTACATGGGTACCTTGGTCGCGTAGTGTATCTTGTAGACCAGGCCCATTGCAAGTTGCTGTACTCTGTCGTCTACTCTAAGCCATCCTAGGTTGTCAAAGTGGGCAGGGGTGAGGTGGGTTCTAGGAGTCAGGTCAAGTAGTAGTCTGACTAGCTTGTTTTGAGATGTTTGTAATTTGTTTTTTAGTGCCTTTGAGGTGCTTTGGTACCATGAGGTGCAAGCATAGTCGTAGTACCCTTGAATGAGTGCTCCTGCTAGAGTCTTCAGGGTATTCTTGTTTACCAGAGAGGAGATCCGGTACAAGAATCGCGTTCGTTGGTTGACTTTTTTTATTACATTGGATGCCATTTTGTCACAGGAAAGATTAGCCTCTAGGATGGAACCCAGGTAGGTAATTTCATCTTTCCTTGTGATAATATTGTCACCCACTGTAACCGAGAAGCCGTCGGTCTTGCTGAGTTTGTTATTTGAACCGAAGAGAATGGACTCTGTTTTGCCCATGTGTAATGATAGTTTGTTGTCGGCGAGCCATATGCAGATTTTGCCTAGTTCCGAGCTGAGGGCTTTTTCAACCTGTAACTTGTTCTTGTCAGAGACCAGCAGGGCTGAGTCGTCCGCAAACAGGAACAAGTTGCAGTCACAAGCTGACGACATGTCATTTGCATAAATTAGGAATAGTAGCGGTCCTAGTATGCTTCCTTGTGGAACACCACAGCTCACTGTGAGGGGGGGGGATAGGGTACCGTTTACTTCCACCATCTGTTCCCTCCCCTCCAGGTAGGATTGTATCCAGCTCACTGATAAACTATCAAAACCAATTGCTTTTAGCTTGTCAATCAGAATGGTGTGATTGACAGTGTCGAAGGCCTTTTGTAGGTCCAGCATGACCATGCCGCACACTAGCCAGCAGCCTGCGCATATATATTATATACATTTCAAGATTCCGAGCATAATATTCTGGGTAGGCATAGCCCCCCCTAGCCTTAATATACGCGCCGCCTATGGTTTCACAGTAACTAAGACGGAGTTCCTGACTATCTGGATTCCTGTATTTTTGGTTGGAGATATTTCTTAGTGTCTTCCTAATGGATTTGCAGTCTGAATCAAACCACCTTTCCTTGTTTGTTTTCTTTGGTTGTTCTGTTTTACATTTTAAATTTGATGATGAGGCCAAATTATCAAATATGTGGTTGATGTGTACCAGACACCACTCTACACCTTCGTTATTCTGAGGATAAATCTGGGCCAGGAAGGAGTCTAGAAGAGACTGTGTTGACTCACTGACCATAGCATCCTGGTACTGCTCCAGACTGTTTTGAGCCCATCTGTATTTCATCTTTATGTTGTACAGATTACAGGGTTGAGAGCATATATTACCTGTGTCTGCTCTTTATAGATACAAAGTGATCTGAGAGTGATCTGATAGAGGTGTTTGTTCTTTTACAGTGAAGGCTCTCAAGGAGGTTAGGTCTAAATCTGTTATAGCATAATCAACGGTGC
>NC_140174.1:98692777-98712777 GCF_963971535.1 Notolepis coatsorum | reverse complement strand
CTGTCATCGAAATCATATTTCCTTTCCGGAGCCCTGAGACACACTGCTGATCTCCTCTCAACTCTCTAGCGGTTCAAGAGCGCCATCTGGTGGCCGATCGGCAGATCGCCAACCGGATATTAACCTTTGAACCGGTAGTGCTCATCCATATGTGGTCCAGCCACTCGCTATCGTTAGAGAGACTCCGTCTTGATACAGTGAACATCGATCGGTGCAAATAACTCGAAAAAACAACATGATTTGGACGTATATACTATTATACAACCTGGAAATGGATCGGGCATTTCTACATCCCATAATAGAAAAAATTCTGTTCCACGCTCATCTGCCAGTGGCGCGAGGAAGCCACGGTAAGATTCAGCGTTATATTCTAACGTGTTCTTTACTAACTGCTCTGATGAACATATGACCCACTCTGGATGAATCATCTAACGCTGCCCACGGAATTATAAACGATCCCCCGCCCATCCGGTCATCATCAGATGATACGTAGAAACTTCTAGAAGCACGTCCATTTGACATTTTTTTATCTCGCACAGATTCCTACCAAACTGTATTTGATCATCAATATAATGCATTTAGGGCTATAAATCACGTTCTGAAGAAAGCTGCAGAAAACGATAAAAACATACTTATACTTTAGACCATATTTTAGTATGAATATGTGAATGAAAAAGTTTAACGTTGCTACACCCTGAACAATACATATAGGACATTGAATGGGCCATAATAATGGCAATTTAGCAATATAATTTAAAAAGTTATAGCCCTGCAAAGAAGGGGAACTTCTCCATGTTAAATAGGGCTGGCGAGGGATGGTAAATTATTAATTTAACCCCGGCGATTAAAGTGTTAAAGGAATTCCAGGCCTTGACTTTTTTTTTTTAATCAAGCACTTTAAGCACTTCAAGGACCTTGTGCGAACCCTGGATACTGTACGATGCACACGCACTGAACCTGTTGTTGTTGTTGTTGTTGTTGTTGTAATCTTACCTCAGGTCTTCCAACTCCTGCCTCAGTTTAGACGCCCCCCTCTGAACAGACCGCTGGAAAACAAAGAGAAAGCTATTTAATAACCAAGACCATGGGCTAGATCCACAAAGAATGGATTGCACGGTGCTAATTGCACCCTTACTTACAATTCATTATGAATTGAAAATGGGGGACCCTGATTAACAGATTGCAGAATGTGTACAATACAGTACGGCTCAATACACACAATTGTTAAGGGGATGCAGACCAGAGAAAGACTTTCGTCTTATTTACATCAGGGTCCCCCATTTTCAATTCATAATGAATTGTAAGTAAGGGTGCAATTAGCACCGTGCAATCCATTCTTTGTGGATCTAGCCCCAAGTGTGTGTGTGTGTGTGTGTGTGTGTGTGTGTGTGTGTGTGTGTGTGTGTGTGTGTGTGTGCGTGCGTGCGTGCGTGCGTGCGTGCGTGCGTGCGTGCGTGCGTGCGTGCGTGCGTGCGTGCGTGCGTGTGTGTGTGTGTGTGTACCTCAGATTGGTGCTTGTCTGCTTGTGGAGTAGACGTCCTCAGTGGACTGATGGAGGTGGGTCTTCCACAGGGTTGTTTATCCTGCAGAGAGACGACAAAGGAAAGTCAAACACACACACACACACACACGTACACACACGTACACACACACACGTACACACACACACACACACACACGATAAAAACACCTGACCCTATGAATTTCTCTGTTTTGTGTCTGGAGGTGTCAGATTTTAGCCCCCAGCTCTGAGCTCCTATGTGTTCGCAGACACCCCGGACTAAAGAGATATGTGCAGCAGTAAGCATTACAGTCACATTATGACCCTCACCTCCACCCTTTCCCCTGCGCTCAGTAGAACATCTCAGGGCAGGTTGTGTAGCTGTGACTGACTCCCCTTCCGTTACTAAACAATGGATGTACAAATGGTCAGAATCGCCATATATTTAGATTTTGAGGTCATGAATCAATTTGATTTTCAAAAGGTTTGTCTCAGAAAAATACAAAGATGTAAAAAAAATTTAAAAAATCACAATGTAATTTGCACTGGAAAATTATACCATCACATACCGTTATACCGTCAAAACTAAGCAAAATATGGTGGTATTTTGGTCAACAGAGATTCAACTACAAATTATATAACTTATCAATAAACAAGAAAACCTAAGTTTGATGTGTACATCAAATGTTGCCGTCACCTGACTTCAAACCCAGGAGTGACTCCTGCTGAGGCCCTTTCATGGCTTCTCAAAGCACTTCATCTCATGCTAATGCCGGCTCATTCATTTATGATCAAAGGAACCTGATTCGCTGCAGGTCCGTTGAGAATATTCAGCTATCTCTATACACAAAGAGTAGACACGGTCATCCCATTAAAAGAAATAACATCTAAAAGGCCAAAACACACACACAGGCACACGCACAACCTCAAAATAAAACTGGTGCCTAAAACCCTGTGGGCTAGATCCACAAAGAATGGATTGCACGGAGCAAGTTGCACCCTTACTTACAATTCATTATGAATTGAAAATGGGGGACCCTAATGTAAACAAGATGAAAGTCTTTCTCTGGTCTGCATCCCCTTAACAATTGTGTGTATTGAGCCGTACTGTATTGTACCCATTCTGCAATCTGTTAATAAAACTTTCATTCAATCAATCAATCTGCACGGTGATTGATTGACTGAACATTTTATTAACAGATTGCAGAATGGGTACAATACAGTACGGCTCAATACACACAATTGTTAAGGGGATGCGGGGGGGGTCAATAAAAATCCCTTTACCTACAGCCATATTACATTCCAGACAGCACAGTCGGGTGAGAGAGAGGAAAGGAAGAGAGAGTGATAGGAGAGAAGAGATGGGTGGCGGGGGAGATGGAAAAGAGAAAGTGATAGAAGGAGAATAGAGATGGGAGGGTGGAGAGATGGAAAAGAGAGCGGCTCTGTGTTCCCTCACATCCATCTGGACTGAAGACACAGTTTCGCTGTCTGAGGCCGTGTGTGTGTGCGTGTGCATGTGTGCGTGCGTGCGTGCGTGCGTGCGTGCGTGCGTGCGTGCGTGCGTGCGTGCGTGCGTGCGTGCGTGCGTGCGTGCGTGCGTGCGTGTGTGTGTGTGTGTGTGTGTGTGTGTGTGTGTGTGTGTGTGTGAGAGAGTGTTTGTGTGTGCGTGCATGCAGGAATGGACCGTTCCGCCGCGTTCCAGATAATTCCTCACACAGGCGGGTCCACACTCTGCGTCTCTCTACTCCCGGTCTAGCTCACCTAATACACAATTGGCCACTCTCTTGCCTCTCTGCCTGCGTGTAATTGGCTGGGCTGAGGGCCATGGAGGACTAGCGCTGTCTCTGTCACAGACTGTTTAATGACAAACTTCCTGCCTCCAGCTGCTCAATCCACAGCTGCCGCTGAGAAAGGTCAGAGCGCAACACGCCACAAAAGCCGAATCGGAAAGCCACTCTACAGAGCCTTAAATATCAATACCAGTCAGTCTTATCGCTGAAGACTCATCGATGAGTATTGACGAGTCCTGGTGTCACATTCATAGGTCCTGTAGTCTAATTCTAGACAAGAGGGGAAAGCAGACACTACTAAAACAAATTTAGCTAAAGCACAGAAATCGTATAAAAGTAGACTAGATATTATGGCATCATTATTATGGAATGATATGATACTCCAATCAACATCAGATTTAGCCTATAATGAGTGGTAGTGTTTAGTCAGTGTTGTCATGCGCTTACATTGGCCTGAATCCAGGAATCCAGGATGGAGAGAGTGAGATAGAAATAAAGTGAAAGAAAAAGAGTGACCTAGAAAGATGTGCGCAGTAGACAGACAGCAAATCTCCACCAGCCGGCACAGACAGACAATCACAAAAAACACTGACTGCTCACTCTGCTAACGCTAACAAACACATTGACCTACAGACACACTGACTGCTCTCCAATTATAGTTATGATAGGCATTAGCAGGATGACGCTAGATCAGGGGTGGCCAACCCGCGGCTCGCGAGCCGCATGCGGCTCTTTGCCCGTCAATGTGCGGCTCTTCCATCCATAAAAAAAAAAAAAAAAAAAAAAAAAAAAAAAAAAAAAGTATTTTTTTTTTCTTTTTTTTTTTTTACTTTTTTTTTTTTATGTCACTCATTCCATAACGACGTAGAATAAACATTTACAATTTTTTTTTAAATGGTCCATTTGCATGTTCTTGGTATCTGAATCTAGGGACATATATGGATCAGTGTCAGAAATAGTGTGTCTGTTACTAGGCTTGAGTAAATTGTAATGAACCAAAGGAGAATATCAATTCTATTTAAAAAAAAAAAATTATCTTTGACTGTAAATAACACCATGCTAAAATTGACCAGACCTGAAAAATCTAAGCAAATGAATAAAGGGAAGATGATTAAACAGAAGGTTTTGTAGATACAGTACTGAATTCTGCCATCTTTTTTATAATGTAAATTTCTCCACCATTTTTCATCATATTGCAACACCGTTTTTTGCAAGACGTTCACAGAAAGGTAGAGAAACTAACTGCGTTCTGTTTTATGGCAATAACGTTCAGGTTTGTGGGAGATAATCCCAAAAAATAAGAGAAATTAAAAAGTAAATCCAGAAGTCGGATGATTGACAGGGGCTGGTGTGAGCTGGGTAGGGTAGTTTTTCGAAATTTGAAAGCCCTGAGTCTCTTCCTACAAAAGACTACACTCACTTTTGGCTGTGCCACTTCCTCCTGTCAATATGCGCCGGTTTCCGACTCAATGCCCTGAGATTTCTATAATCTTATATTTCACTAATAACAGTTAAAATAATTGGTAAACAAACATAATGCTGAAAATATACACTTTTACTGTATATCTCGGGCTTAAGAGGTTAACCCTGTGAGGCCCAAATTAAAAAGAAATTAGCAACTTCAGAGGCCAGAGGGTGGGACATATAAACACATTTACTATCAAATAGCATTGTGAGGCTGAACAACAGGACCAATTGACTATACATGTGCTTAAAGGGGAACTATCTTATAAATGGCTTTTTTCAGTGTTTACCATTGTTTCTTAGCTATGTGGACTTATATTAATAGGATATATGTCTCTAATTCTCATATTGGCGAATTCTTCCAATTCTCCTCTCCAAATATTCACCCTCACTGAACTGAGTCATCTGAAAATGTGCATATCTGTGATGTCAGAGATTTCTCAGCTGCATAATAATGTGGCAGTTGATGTGGCAGTTGGCACCAGGCCACACAGTGGTTGGAGCCCAGCCTCAAAACGGCTTAAGATCTTGAGGTAGAAAAATGCGGTTTTTAGTACTTGATTAGAAATACAAAACAATGCATTTTTTTTGAAAAAAACCTAGGTGTTCCATAGACTCACAGGAATTGTGTAAAAGTGCCCAAATAGTGAAAGAAATAGTAAAATAGTTCCCCTTTAACATTTTTTAAATAAACATTGTTTTTTTAAATGGCTAAAAGTGATTTTGTAATTTTGCAACCGTGGGTCTCACAGGGTACTTTTAACCCTGTGAGGCCCAAATAAAAAAGACATTAGCAACTTCAGAGGCCAGAGGGTGAGACCTATAAACACATGAAGGGTGCCGTGACTGAAAAAAAAGGTTGAGAAACGCTGGTATATGGTGTGGCTCTTTGTGGTACCACAGTCATTTTTTTGTGGCTCTTAGTCTCTGACTGGTTGGCCACCCCTGCGCTAGATGGTAATAGGAAGCATAGGAAGGATGATGATATAAGCACAGGAAGGATGTGAAAAAGAATAGAAAGGGTGAAAGGAAGCATGTTAGGGAGCATAGGAAGGATGTTACAAAGCATAGTACGCATTTTAGGAAGTATAGGAATGATATTAGGAAGCATAGGAAAGATGTTAGGAAGCATAGGAAGGGTGAAAGGAAACATGTTAGAAACAGGTTCCAAGCACACGCTTATGTCATTGGACAATGATGGAAATTAATTCATGCATAAATGTTTTGAATGCATACTGTAGGTATAGCAACAACAATAGGTTAATTATGGCCAGAGAGCAGATTCCCTGAGGCGCTGAGCAGCAAACCTATGTGAAGTATTTTTATCTAGCACACTCTCAGGAGCAGAACAGAAAAAAGCATTTCATATAAAGGTATTCTGTATTTTTGTATGACAACTAATAAAGAAACTTGAACTATTAACCTTCAAGGTAATAAAAGGTGTAACTTCATACTGAATCTACTGTATTTCAATGGACAATAATGGAGAATAATTAAATTAAAATACTTGTCGTTGACCGATTTGCAAGATATTCCAGAATCCAGGTCCGTGGCCTGCTGTCAGCCTACGGGCAATGTTTCATCCACCTTGGCCCTTTAGTTGGCAATATATGCTGCCGGACACAGACTCAACCGATCTCAAACCAAAGATAATGAGCAAGAAAAGGAAGGGGTAGTGGAGGACTGAAAGGTCTCTCAGACAAGTCCTTATATACTATTGGTTGACAAAAATCCTTGAGTCTGTAGGAGGCTCATTGAACCTCTATACAACTGCATCAAGAATCCAAATGATCACAGAGAAACATAGAATAGAATAGAATAGAATAGAAAACGTTATTGCCATTTCAACCATGGTACAAGAATACATGCAATACAATCCCCACAATAAAGGTTTTACACAAACAATTAAAAAGAAAAAATGCAACAGTACCTAAAATAAATTGCTCAGTGTTCCAGTTTAAAGTGCATATTGCCTTAAAGTGCATGTCGGCTGGTGCTAGCCCTTGTTGTGCAAAGTGCCTGAACATTTGTACTTGAGTTCAGGTGACGGACAGCCTCGGGATATGTACTGTTTTTAAAATGGGATGTCCTGCACCTGAGACTTTGGAGTCTTCTGCCAGAGGGAAGGGGGTTAAAGAGGTCGTAAGCAGGGTGAGAAGGGTCCCTGATCACCTTTTCCCCTTTCCGCCTGATTTGTGTGGCATAAATGGAGGCCACAGAGGGGAGCTCACAGCCGATGATTTTTGACGCTGTGCGTACAGTTCTTTCTAAATGTCCCCTATCATGGACGGTGGTGTTTCCGTACCACACAGTCATTGAGAAGGTAAGGACATGTAGTAGAATTCCAGCCAAACTGTGTTTATTGTACTGTACACCATGAAGCACAGAATGGCGAAAACACAGAGGTAAAATACATACACTTTTCTTCCCCCGCTCCTAAAGTACAAGAAACGAGACACACCTCTTATTTAGTAATGCAGCTGCTGATTCAGGCTTCCTCTAATCTCTGTGGAGGGGGGTTGAAACAGGCAGACGCTTATTGAGTAAGAGATAGTGTCTCGTTTGATCCTTCCTGGGAAAGTCAATAACATGGGTGATTTTACAACCCAGGGCCCTAGGCCATCTGGTCCAACAAAGAAACTGCCATGGGAGATGCCAGTTTGTCTCTGCTGAAACAAAAGAGCAGTAAGATCAAAGAAAAGACCATTTGAAACCACATCGTGACGCAATTCGATGTAAAACGTCACGATAAGGAGTTAGCCAATGAGAGTTGAGAGTAAGTGTCCTCCAATAGGAACACTCGAGGAGAGGTTGGAAAACGCCCGCTTGCCGTAACATTAGAGGCGGAGCCTAAATTTGATATTAGCAAAAACTCCGTGCCAGGAGGAGCACAACAACACACCCGAACAGAGACCCAGGAAGCAACAAAGAACACACACCCTTTTTCTCCACAACAGACTGAGGAAACCACGCAGCAGAGAGACGGCCGCAAAAACCTACCATCTGAAGAAGCCGAGACGAGACATGCCCATAGATATTGAATATTTAGCCTAAAGTCTGGTGAACCTCGGCATAGTGAGGTCTTCCATCAGGTTTTATTGCAATTGTTCTTTCAAATCTTTGATTTGTATTGATTGAAATCCTTTTTATTAAACACGGATTCTTCAAACTGCTCGGAACTCGATTTCTTCAACCGCCGCGCCGTGTTCTCTGAAGGTGTACGAGCAGAAAACCATCACATACATGGTTATCTGCATTTGTAGCTCAGTAGTACTTCAAAGAGCTTTTTAAGGTTTAAACACAGCGCAGAGTACGAAGATTAAGCTAGGAAGTTACTACATTTTGGTGCTGTGGCCCTTGAATAGAAACGTCCGTTTTGAACGAGAACAAAAGAGAATTTTTTTTTTTTTTTTCCTCTTTCTTCACCTCGAACAACAACAACAACAACAAATCGTCTTCGCGTAGCCAGAGAGTTACCAAAGGTGAGTGTTATGGAGTGTACGGGTGTTCAATTCGAACCAACGGGGGGTTGCTAAAAGTATGACTGTAATTAGATATTAAATGAAATGTTCTGACCAAGGGTAGCGACTCAAGGCTGTGTGTGTTTTTAGGTCCTGTAGGCAGGATTTTTAACCACACTAGTGCTGTCGTATGCCTTACAGTAAGGGAGTTAAGCACAATTTTGCGTAGTATTTTCTACAGTAGAAATTTTAGCATAAGTGAACGAGACGCTGCCCGTGGTCGGAACATTAAAAAGAGGTATGGAAGTATTTAGGAACAATGTCTAGGTTTGTGCTCAGGGTTAAGCAAGGGGAACATGTGCATAGTACGCCTTATAGTATTGGCTTAAGCACATTTGCGTAGTATTTTCTACAGTAGAAATGGAGCATGAATAGAGTCTAGTTTTACCCTGGGCACCGCCGGACGTGTTAAATTTAAACAACGATAGGCTGTAACATTAGAATGGTACGTGAGGTAGGCTCGTGTGTTGCAAGCTATGCTGTAACATAGGACTCGTATGTTGCAAGCTATGCTGTAACATAGGACTCGTATGTTGCAGCGATAGGCTGTAAACATTAGAATGGTACTTAAGGTGGACTCGTATGTTGCAAGCTATGGTTAAACAATTACTAGTGTATGATGTTTGTGTATGAGTGAAAGGACTTATGGTTAGGTTTAACATGTGTGAAGTATATAGATTAAATCTGTAAAGTGGCACTTATAATATGACTGAGAACGGTTTTTGTAGCAAAATAGTGCTTAATGAAATGTTTGCCGGTCGCGCCGCGTGCGGCGTTCGAGAGGCAGTAATGTGCGTGAATGCTGATTTTGTAATTTTTAATTGTGTACTTTTTAATTGTGTTAGGACGCGTGTATGAATGTATGGTTGGCGAATGTTTATGGTTAGGAGTGAATGGTGGGATGTGTGAGAGTTTAGTTATGTTATTATGTAATTTAAGTCACCGATTGGCCGTGGGGGAGTTTAATAGAAACGCCGGTTTTCCGAGGCCCGTCGAAACGCAGCAGCCGTTAGCTGTGGTATTAGCCTCTGAGGCACCGGAGCACACGGAGGGAAAAGTAGACGTAATTCAAATGTATAAGGTCGATCGATAGTGTCTTGTGATTACGGCGATATGTAAGGCACTTAAAAGTTTTCATATTCATGACGGACAAAATATATTTGTAATGTTTAAGGTGATCGGGATTATCTAGAACCCGACCCGGGAGTCGTTCTAAGCTCGCCGGAAATGACGACGGAGGGGTCAAACTAGTGTTTTAATATTATGTTTTTATATTTCTAATTAGATCACTACACTGGCGTTCTGAGGGAAATAGGATTCTGTTGTGGGGTATGTGGTATTATATTGACATTGCGAGGGGACGGCCCGCGCGGCGGAACGGGTCGTTGGGAACGTTTTTATGGGATCATGGGAGCAGCTAAGCTAATGCTACTTAGCCGCGCTAAACGGCTAAAGCGGTCGCCGGATGTGACGTCGTAAGCGCGCGCTAGGTTGAAGCTAACGAAGCTAATATGCTAAGCTAACATGCTAAGCTAACTGTGCTGACGTCATGGCATGACGGGACTCTCGGTATGTCTCGCGAGGGGGCGTCCATCTTAGAAGGGGCGCCGAGCGTCCATCTTAGAAGGGGCGCCGAGCGTCCATTTTGGGAGGGTGCCGAGCGTCCATCTTGGTAGGGGTGGCGAGCGTCCATTGTTAAGGGGAAGGTGGAGTTTATTGGGAATGCAGTAGGGGGCAGAAGTGTACAGGATGAATATGTTTGGATTCTGCTCACAGAACGTTTTCATTGTACACTCTCTCTCCTCCTCTCTTCTTCTCTCTCTCCCCCTCTCTTCTTCTCTCTCTCCCCCTCTCTCTCTTCTCTCTCTCTCTTCCTCTTTCTTTCTCTCTCTCTTCCTCTTTCTCTCTCTCTCTCTCCCTCTCACCTCCCTCCCTCTCTCTTTCTCTCTCTCTCTTTCTCTTTCTCTTTCTCTCTCTCTCTCTCTCTCTCTTTGTTTCTCTCTCTCTCTTTCTCTTTCTCTCTCTCTCTCTCCCTCTCACCTCCCCTCTCTCTCTCTTACCCCCCCCTCTTTCTTTCTCTCTCTCTCTCTCTTTCGCTTTCTCTCTCTCTCTCTCTTTCTCTTTCTCTCTCTCTCTCTCCCTCTCACCTCCCCTCTCTCTCTCTTACCCCCCCTCTTTCTTTCTCTCTCTCTCTCTCTTTCGCTTTCTCTCTCTCTCTCTCTTTCTCTTTCTCTCTCTCTCTCTCCCTCTCACCTCCCCTCTCTCTCTCTTACCCCCCCCTCTTTCTTTCTCTCTCTCTCTCTCTTTCGCTTTCTCTCTCTCTCTCTCTTTCTCTTTCTCTCTTTCTCTCTCTCTCTCTCTCGCCTCCTCTCTCTCTCTTCCTCTTTCACCCCCCCCTCTCTTTCTTTCCTTCTCTCACCCTCCCTCTCCCTTTTCGCCTCCCCCCCTCTTTCCCTCCCCTCCCTCTCTCTCTCTTTCTCTTTCACCCCCCCCTCTCTTTCTTTCCTTCTCTCACCCTCCCTCTCCCTTTCGCCCCTCTCCCTCTCACCTCCCCCCCTCTTTCCCTCTCCCTCTCTCTCTCTCTTACCCCCCCCCCATCTCGCTCGCTCCCCTCATTTCAACACCGCCTCTCTTCCATGTACTTCCCCCCCCTCGGCCCCCCCCCCCGAAACGCTTCTCTTTCTCTCCTAGGTTAGGGCCTGTATATAGAGTTTTTTATGGGTTTCAAACGCGGTGTAGTGCTAGGTATATTGTTTATTGCTGTTTACTGTAAGGTTTCAAAGGCGGTAGGTTGAGTTTGGGACTTATTAAGTTGGTTAGGTTACATAGGATGGACAATTGCTAAGTATTTGCTGTGTGCTGTGGTGATGTTTGCGGTTATAGTAGTTTGTGTGAATGTTATCAGGGTGTGTGTGACGTACGTGTTCAAGTCTCTCGGCGCGGCTGGTTCTGCGTCGGGGGACCCACACCGCTCGGTTGCGCCTGCGTATGCAATGATGGTAATGAAGGTTGGCGCGGAGGGTGGCAGGGTGGGTGTGGGCGTTCCGATAAAGCCGTGGTGCCCGGCGTCCGCGCTGGCGACTATTCTCTGATCTGGGTGGTGGACATTCAGGGTTGGGGAGTGGGAGGGCCGGGGCGTGCGTGTGGGTGTGTGGCGGGGGACGTTCCTGGACGACCGTGCGTTGCAATTGACGGGATAGGATTGTGTGTACAATTGTGTTTTTTCCCCCCATAGTAGGTACGTTTGGAGGGCTGTGTGATATGGGGCGGTGTGCCCGGGGTTCGGTGTTGGGTCTGGTCGGCTATGCATGGCCGTCCGGCAGGGCACTGGACTCTGGGGATACTGGCCTGGAGCACAGGAGAGGTTGCCGGGATGCTGTCTGCTGTGTACCTGTGGTGAGGTGGGTTTAGGCCGCTGTGGAGAGGCTGTCAAGGTCTTTTCAGAAAAACAGGGTCGACACCTCACAGCGTGCGTGGCGCGGCGTCTGTGGCATTCTTTAGATTACCTCTGGGGGACACGTGTCTGGGTGACAGGTGTCCCCTGGGGGGTGTGGTACTAAATAATGGAAAAGAATGTAAAAAATGAATGTAACTATATTAATCAAGATGTTTTGGTTTTCCGAGGAGAATCAGAATTGGAGCAGGATCAAGCGGAAGTAAAGGAGAGCGGAGATTCAACAAAAAATAGGAACCCAGTGTGTTGACAGAGATCGAACGAGATAAGCTGTATCGTTATATCGTTATTTTCAAACAGATCACACTGTGTCTTGCTAAATATATTAGTATAGTGTTGCCCGACATTTCCAATGCATAACGAATAGTGGAGATAACAGGGAAATGCCACTGTATTAAGACTGGATGTTTTTTGCTTTCTTTCCATACAAGGTGCTCGACTGGACAGGAGCTCTGAACGATTTCCATAACCATCTGGGGAAACGGGCCGGCTGTAATGAGCCTTGGTATAAGTATGAATGATAAGCCAGTTATCAATCCTTGTCTGCACAGTAAAATGTTGACAGTGTGAGTGTTTTAACTCAAGTAAGTAGAAATAGTGAGAGACAGAGAAACTTGTTTTTTCAAACGGTAATTACAGGAGTGTTTGAAGTGGAATGAATGACAGTAACATAGGAAGTTCACCTTAGTGGAACATTGATAGGAACAACTGGAGCGGTAAATGCAATATTATTAACAATAGAATAACAACAACAACAATATGGAAAAGGGGCTTAGTGATCGGGCCATTGGGGGGAGTAGGCCGAGAGCCTCTGCAGACATTTCCCAGATAGACTTTACCAGTGATAATGATCTGATCAATATGGACTTCTCTCATGTGACCAGTACGACAAAAGGACTGGCAATGTTGACTTTGGTTCCAATACAGGGGAGTGAACCAGTGACGACGGTGTTACTCCAACCAGAACCGATTCAAGCTGGAGTGTCCATTGCAGGCGACTGCAGTTTAACCAAGGTACAGAAAAAGAGACTGAGGAGGGCAGCGTTGTTACAGCGGTCCCGTGAAATCCACTCTGGCCGGATGGCTGGAACTGAGACCGACAGCAGGTATGGAATACACAAACAGCTTCTACAGCCCCCATGTCCAACCTGCCCTCAGCACCGAAGCCAAGATGAGAGGCGGGAAGAAACACATTCCATTCGGAGGACACAACGACTTTGTGGTCAAACCCAAACACATGGTGATGGAGAACCCCTCCCCCATCAGGCCGTTCCAGTACGTGTGTGCTCCAGACAGCGAGCAGACCCTCCTCGCCGCCCCGGCCCAGTTCCTGCTGGAGACCTTTCTGCAGAGCTGCTGCCACAGGCTGTTCCCCAAAGCCGTCCGGAACAGAACCAACCCTGTGCTGTCCATCGACAGCTACCTCAACATCGGCCCAGCCCTGTGATGGGAAGTCAAACCGCCGGTGCTGAGATGGGGGAAGAGGCAGCATCCTATAGACAACAGAGAGCGTTTGTGACAGCGTTCGAACAACACGAGGCAGTTCATCGAGATCTGATGAAGATACAGCTGGAGATTGGTCAAGCCGCACACGAGATTCAGAGATTGGGACGAGAACTGGCAAGAAAGGCTGCGCTACTAGAAGCGACAGCTGTTGAGATCATGCTTCAGGCGTCTGACCTAGGCCGCCGTGATCAAAGAGTGCCCTGTGCTCCGTTGCCCGGACAGGGAACTGGGCCGCGACACAAAGAGTGGCAACCACGGCCGAAAGGAGGAGGCAGACCCCGGAATCCGGGAGGATTCCGGCCACGGGTGGTGGTGTGTTGGACATGTGGCGTGACTGGTCATATCTCACGGGGGTGTGCGAACAATGGCCCGGCTAGCTCAGTCGGAAGAGAATGAGACTGATTAAAATAAGGATAGAGATGAGGATACATAGATAAGGTTTGATTAGGTGTGCGAGTTACTAGAATGGTTTGGAAGACTAACCAGGGTAAGTTGGGGCTATAGAGGGATGACGTAACTGAATATTGCATGAGCTAATCAAACTAACAAAATTAATGGTTTTAGACAGGAACAATGGAACATTTAATGTTAGACAGAGTTGGAAACAAAGGACTATTTAATTTTGTTGCAGGGGTATTTATGCCTCTAGATGATAGTTAATTCTGTTGGATGAGTGTGTAGCATTTAGGCACTCACAATTTTTTTGTTTATTTACAATTTTCTTTGTTTTTGTTTGACTATATTTTTTAGGAACTGGCTGGCTGGGAGGGATCTCTCGCTGGTCAGGGATAGCAGGTGGTGGTGACACAGCGAGACTGGTAGGAAGTCTGATATAATGAGCTGGAAACTGAGAATGGACGGGAGCTGGTTCATGGTTTGTTTTCCGCTCATTAAGAGTCCAGATGTAGAATCTGGGGGGTTGTGTCACATGTTGGGTTATGTTAAGTGTTGGGGAAACATATTTCTCTGTCTATAGAAAGCTCTGTAGGTTTCTGGTCGCAAATTGGCCAGATAGTGTTCATGTAGGGTGCAGACATGTGAATTTGATGATTGACTTATGGGAGGCTCTGCACCGGCTTGTTGAAAGCTGGCGGAGTGTGTGTGATGAGTGTTTAAAGAGACTGTGGTTTGTTGACCATGCACATAGGGGCTGTTGGTGATTGGCGTCGTCTAGAGCTGGCTGTCCGGACCGAGGAGCTGTCGGGAAACAAGGTATTGATAGTGAAATAATGAATATTCCACTTTTAAGGGTGTGGATAGTTGTGTTGAGCTTGAGATATTTGATCTAGTAAAACAGTACAGCACAAATAAGAAATGAGACAAAGGTGATTTGATTGGATGCTAACGTAAGAAGCTGTAAAATACATAGAAAAATGATTTGGAGAATTATGTATTGTCAAAATGCGGAACAGTAGAGAATGTATCTGCGAAAATAAATGTTTCCAATCTATTATGTGTTTAGTAAATAATAATAAGAAAACGGTCAAAAACGAGTTAAAAATAAGCTGGTAATGATCTGTCAACACACAGGACTGATTTGGTTGAACGCTCTCCCTTTAGCTTTGATGGCTTGTCGTTCGTGCGAACTTCGCGGTCTGCGTTTGACACCGCACGAAATGATGCTAGGTCGCTGCATGGTAGTACCAGGTTTGCGCGCGACAGGCAAAGGTCCGAGTTTGGACATCCTGGACAACGACATGCGTGAGTACGTAAAATACATGTCAGAGATACACAAAAGTATTCTGGTTCATGTCTCCAGTAGACAGGAGCATGAAACCGGGGAGGAGGTGAATAGGCAGACTACACCTCAAATCATACCAGGCGACTACGTTTATGTCAAAGTATTTAGACGCAAGTGGTTTGGCGCGAGACGGGAAGGGCCATACAAAGTCGTTCGAGCCACCGAGAGGGCTTTACAAGTTGAAGGATCGCCTATGTGGTTTCACGTTACTCATTGTGTAAAAGCAACCAATACGGACCAAGAATGGGAACCTGAACCACAAGACCTTGACGGTAAAACCGGGGCGTCGCAACCGTTACACGAAGGCGAAGTGAAGGCGGCGCTAACCCCAAACGATGGGGAAGACCCGGATGATTATGGCGAGCCAGACAGAGGGGGCCACGATTGGCCACCAGTAGAAGATGAAGGTTTTTTACAGGAACCAGACAGAGGAGAGGATTATGAATTGGAACATAATAACTTCTCCTCTGTGGACATGGAGAAGGTACCAGAAGAGCCAGAGGAACCAGTGCTTAGCACAAGCCCGGAACAAGATACTCGACCACAACGAGTCATCAAGAAGCCTAAACGATATACATAGGCAAAGGAAGGGATAGTGTAACTGATAGGCCTTGGAGAGGGCGTGTACATATTAATTTTTGATTTTTGATTTTTCATTAGCTAAGCTCTCTCCTTTTTTAGAAATGTTTAGATAGTAAATGCAATGTAAGGTCTTTTCTTTCAGAGTGAATTGCACAAAACAGACACATTTGGATAAAAAAACACATAAAGTATAGTCTAAAACCTGGTAATTGGTACGATCATCTTTTTGTATAAAGGGACGGACCTAGACGGAAGTGAAATTGATATAACTGATAACATTGTATATAACCTGCAAAATGAGTGGAAATTGTTAAACGGTGTGCGTGAATAGAGAACTGTGTAAATAAAAGATGGGTCCATAGTCGGTCAGTGGGGGAGGGAGTAATGTGGGTGTTGAAAGCAAATGATACTAACAAATATGGAAAATGAGTCAGAAGGATTCTGGAAAGGTTTGGCTCTGAGGTAATTAGGTTAAACAGTAAGGTTAAGGTAATTGTAAACAGTTTGTTTGAGGAATTACTAACATGTATCTTGGGGATTATCAATCCCCAAACCGGGGAAACTGTAGTAGAATTCCAGCCAAACTGTGTTTATTGTACTGTACACCATGAAGCACAGAATGGCGAAAACACAGAGGTAAAATACATACACTTTTCTTCCCCCGCTCCTAAAGTACAAGAAACGAGACACACCTCTTATTTAGTAATGCAGCTGCTGATTCAGGCTTCCTCTAATCTCTGTGGAGGGGGGTTGAAACAGGCAGACGCTTATTGAGTAAGAGATAGTGTCTCGTTTGATCCTTCCTGGGAAAGTCAATAACATGGGTGATTTTACAACCCAGGGCCCTAGGCCATCTGGTCCAACAAAGAAACTGCCATGGGAGATGCCAGTTTGTCTCTGCTGAAACAAAAGAGCAGTAAGATCAAAGAAAAGACCATTTGAAACCACATCGTGACGCAATTCGATGTAAAACGTCACGATAAGGAGTTAGCCAATGAGAGTTGAGAGTAAGTGTCCTCCAATAGGAACACTCGAGGAGAGGTTGGAAAACGCCCGCTTGCCGTAACATTAGAGGCGGAGCCTAAATTTGATATTAGCAAAAACTCCGTGCCAGGAGGAGCACAACAACACACCCGAACAGAGACCCAGGAAGCAACAAAGAACACACACCCTTTTTCTCCACAACAGACTGAGGAAACCACGCAGCAGAGAGACGGCCGCAAAAACCTACCATCTGAAGAAGCCGAGACGAGACATGCCCATAGATATTGAATATTTAGCCTAAAGTCTGGTGAACCTCGGCATAGTGAGGTCTTCCATCAGGTTTTATTGCAATTGTTCTTTCAAATCTTTGATTTGTATTGATTGAAATCCTTTTTATTAAACACGGATTCTTCAAACTGCTCGGAACTCGATTTCTTCAACCGCCGCGCCGTGTTCTCTGAAGGTGTACGAGCAGAAAACCATCACATACATGGTTATCTGCATTTGTAGCTCAGTAGTACTTCAAAGAGCTTTTTAAGGTTTAAAAACAACGCAGAGTACGAAGATTAAGCTAGGAAGTTACTACAGACACTCTCCACTCTTCGTCACATGGTGCGATAAAAACCACCTGCAGCTAAATGTGGCGAAGACCAAGGAACTGGTTGTGGAGCTGGGGAGGAGGAGGAGTGCACCTGTGACCCCCGTTTCCATCAGGGGAGTTGATGTGGACATGGTTGAGGTGTACAAATACCTCGGTGTGCACATCGACAACAAACTGAACGGGTCAAAACATGCAGAGGCACTGTACAAGAAGGGCCAGAGCCGACTCTACTTCCTCAGAAGGCTGAGATCCTTCAATGTCTGTACAAGGATGTTGAGGATGTTCTATGAGTCGGTGGTGGCGGGCGCCTTCTTGTACGCTGTGACCTGCTGGGGCAGCGGACTGAGAGCAGGGGACACAACCAGGCTGGATAAGCTGGTCAGGAAGGCCAGCAGCGTGGTTGGGGTGGAGCTGGACTCTCTAGCGAGGGTGGCGGAGAGGAGGAGCCCTGCTAAGCTCCAGGCCATCAGGGAAAACCCCACCCACCCACTATACACAGACTTGGCTGACAGGAGGAGCATGTTCAGTGCTAGGCTCACTCTACCCAAATGCAGCACTGAACGGCACAGGAAGTCCTTCATTCCAACAGCTATCAGACTATACAATGCATCACTGTGCCTCACTGCATCACTGAGCACAGAGCGGCAGCTCCATAGTGGCAGGAGGCCGCGACTAGCGGCCTCCAGGCTCCACAACAGGGGGCAGCGACGGGGCAATGCCAGACATTGACGTAGGACTAATAGGAACCCAAGGAGGACAATAACACTACCTGATGCATACTGCACCTTATGTGACACTGTGAATACTGTGAATATATATATATATATTTCAGTTAGTTAGATAGTTAATTATATTGACCAAATTGTTTACACTGCTGTGTTGTTTTTTACTACCTGTACCCCCCCCTTCCTCCATGCTCAGTATATTTTTACTGTATTTATTTACTGTATATTTTATTTCATTTTTATTCTATTTTACTCTACTCTTATCCTAGGCAACTTGATTTGATTTGTGTTATTATTCTAATTTGTGACCTGTCCTGTCTAAATGTTTAAATGTTTAAATGTTGAGCGATTTGGAGTGTCAAATTTCCCACGGGATAATAACAGTATTTCTATTCTATTCTATTCACAGTGGCTCTGTAAAAGCTGAGCATCGCCTCCCTGGACACACCAAACTTTTTAAGCTGGCGCAGGGAGTGGAGCCTCTGGTGGGCTTTGCTAAATATGAGGCTGGTATATAATCGTACATAATCAACAGTCTTCATTTGATTGTGTTTGTTTGTTATACTACTTGAGGGTTCTGTGCTTTACAGTATGGAAATGACTGTCTTCTTAACACTTTCAATGCCAACAACGAGATATGTCGTTTGTTCATGCCGACCGTTCATTGCCAACGACGAGAGATCTCGCTTTTTTTTATTAGCGATTTGAATTCATATTTCATCAATATAGTCTCACGTTAGTGCTGCAAACTCTCTCTGAGCTCCATTGAGAAAATACTGCCCCCTATCGTCTCCCTCTGGTACTGCACCCCTTTGGAATGGATTGAAACGAAACACATGGGGGGGGGGGGAAATCCAGCTTCCTCATTTTACTTCTCGGGCAGGCCACCCGAGAGGATCGGATTCATTGCAGAGCCCCAAAACAGCGTGGAATACATATTTCCAGTACCCAGCGTTGGATCAATAAATGCGATCGATATTTGGAATGGCGATCAGGAATTGGAATAATCTTTTTGGAGAACATCTGATCTCAGGTAAGGAATCTATTTTACCAGTCTTAGGATAATCATAACTTTTTTCACAGAGATATCAACGTGTGCCCTATGTGTGTGTGTGTGTGTGCTGATCAGGAAATGAGAGAATCGATTCTATAGCGTGCATAAGTACACATATACTATCGATAATCTAGCGTTTATTTGAAAACTATTCATAAATAGGCAGAAAAATGTCAACACTTCCGGTCGGGGGTTTTCAAAATAAAAGAGCGACGTCTAAAACAGGAAAGACATTTATTTTGTAAATTTGTGGCACGCACTTATTATCTTGAGACGTTTTTGTTTTTACTGAAACCTTTTTTTAAATGAAAACTAAATGAAAACGAAAAAGATCAAAATCGTTTTCGTCTGGACAAGGCCTGAATCACAACTGTAGCTATAGAAAACATCTGAACAGTTTTGATACTTGTTCCGATACCTCTTGAATGATGTTCTCCATATCACACCATGTAGGGAAATTAAGCCAAGTAGAGTGCTTCCTTTCTTCACCACCTCAGTCAGCCTCGTTTTCAATTTCAAGTTGCCACCTGGAATACAGTCTCGAGGCTATAGGTGAGAAGGACCTTTAAGAAAGTGAATATCAGGAAGGCAGCAAGACCGGACGGCATCCCCGGCCGCGTCCTAAAAGTCTGTGCCGACCAACTGGCCCCGGTATTCACTGACATCTTTAACCTGTCCTTAGAACAGGCTGTCATCCCCACCTGTCTGAAGAAGTCCACCATCATCCCTGTACCCAAAAAATCTACGCCCGCTTGCCTCAACGACTACCGCCCTGTAGCTCTCACCTCCATAGCCATGAAGTGCTTTGAGAAGCTAGTGAAGGGCTACATCTGTTCCTCCCTCCCCATCAACCTGGACCCCCTGCAATTTGCATACCGCCCTAACAGGTCCACGGAGGACGCCATAGCCCATGTGCTGCACACAGCAGCATCACACCTGGACAAGAGGCAGGGGAACTATGTGAGAATGCTGTTCATCGACTACAGCTCAGCATTCAATACCATAGTCCCCTCCAAACTCATAGCCAAGCTCAGGGACCTGGGCTTGAACTATGACCTCTGCCAGTGGGTCTTG